>NC_142188.1:27053541-27355000 GCF_026936395.1 Plectropomus leopardus
GGACCGGTGAGGCCTGGTGTCTTTGTCTGCACGACACCATTCCTCTTTTATCTGCGTGGGTGGCTGTGGCTACACAGTCACACGCTATCTCTCAGCTGGCCATGAAACCCCTGCAAAGGCCGATTATTAAGGGTGTCATTCCACCAAACACCTCTGAGCCTCTCAAGAGCAGGAAGATAACACTTAAGTACATTTGATCTGCCTTTTTTCTCCATTAGTTAAAGGACTTTATTATCACCTATTGTGTTTTTGTGACCCTCCCTTGGTTCTTTATAATTGGGGTGTTGATGTGGGCCAGAGGCATTTCTGATATACGGGTACCTCTGGGAGTGTGTGTGTGTGTGTGTTTATAAGTGTACAGTGGGCAGGTTTGCTCCTCCTTGGTGACTAAGTGTGGTTTAGGCCTGGATGGAACAAATGTAGGCCAGAGGGACAGGTGAGTCTTTAGGCCCTCAAAGGTAGAAGCTTATTTTTAAGAGGGATTTAAATTATTTTAGCTGCCGCTGAGTTTTAAAGGTTCAGTGAGTAAAAATTTGGGGGAATATATTGGCATAAATGAAATATTATATATATAAGTATATATATAAGTATTGAGAACTGTTAAATAAGAATTGTTGTGTTTTCTTTACCTTGGAGTGAGTCGTTTTTTTTTTTTATCTACACAGGAAGTGGGTCCTCAGCCATATTGCAATGCCATGTTTCTACAGTAGCCCACAATAAAAAAAATGCAAACACTGGCCATTCAGCATCAAGAGTGTAGGATTTAAAAAAAAATGGTTAAACTATGTTTTTCCATGTTTTAAACCACATGGTCCATTTGTTTTTCAATTGTACAATTTATGCTTGTTAGATGCATACAATCCATTTCAAAATGATCTGGAAAAACTCCTCGTATTTACCTTGTGCAACACAAGCATGTGGTTAGATTGATAGGAGAAGCTTGTATGTAGGTTATTATTGAAATATTCTGAGCTCTATGTGACACCAGACTGTTTAACAGAAAGTGTGCAGGTCACCCATAAATTGAGATATAATTCAGTCAAATTCAATTCAGTTTTATTTATAAAGCCCATTATCACAAAACACAGTTTGCCTCAGAGGGCTTTACAGCATATGACATCCCTCTGTCCCTCACATTGGCTAAGGAAAAACTCCCCCCAAAAACCTTGCAACGGGGGAAAAAATGGAAACCTCAGGAAAAGCGGCTGAGGAGGGATCCCTCTTTCAGGATGGACAGACGTGCAATAGATGTTGTAACTAACAATTAAATTACAATAACAACAAAAAAGAAAGAGAAAGAGAGAGGGGAAGGGAGAGGGAGAAAGGGGGAGAGATGCACAGCAATAATGGTAACAATAGCATGTCATATAACAATAGTGATAGTAAAATTACTAAATGCACTCTATGATAGCATGTGATGTTACGTGCAAATATTGTGGGGGTTGATAAGAGTCCCATGCGTATATTGATAGTGGAGGCATGACGCATATAAGCATTCCCTCCCATAGATGTTGCTCAGGGGTGTAACTTTTGACTAAATGACACCGAAATCATTACCTACAATCATTAAGTTGCTCTAAAAAATTGAACATATTTCAGATTTGGATCAAATATGCCTGCAATGCTGCTGCGATAGAGAAGAGAGCGACGTGCTCCAGTCAGGCCTGACCTCTGATACAGAGACAAACTACGGCCACACACACATGGATGTGAGATTTTATCTTGGCCGGGGGAATGTATGAACTACAGTCTAAAGAGAGAAACACTGGTGTGGCTAATGGCACTTGTCATGGTAACAAGAGGAGTCTGGCAACCTACATGCATAAACAAACAAAAACAACATGATCTGGGGCAGGATGGTGCCTCAACACGTGGTTATGTAATGCTCTTTATGATCAAGGCCCGATACGCTTTTCTACACTGCTTATGTAAATTGTGTGTCAAGACCTCCAGCAGCGTCTCACTCATAGACATCAGTAGCATTGCCAAATTCAAAGTATTTTTCATCTGCTTCAATTTACGGTATCAATGGTGGCTTCTTTTTGAGGCTGAAAGAACAAACAAACCAACAAGAAACATCCAACTGTAATTAGCCATTTTCTAAATGGGCTTATGGGGACAAATATTTATGTATATTTTAAAGTGTGGCTTGTGAGTGTTCTTATGAAAACACAGGACCTCCCATAGTCTGGCAGGCTTCCAGTAGCCCCTGTCTGTGTGCCGATACACCTGAGTTCTCCTGACCGGCCACTGAACCAGCACAGCAGCAGGGAGGGAGACAAACTATGTGTGGTCACTGGAGTATAGCCTTGAGAGCCACAGACATCAGCCAGTCCTTATTCAGCACTGGCTGAGACACAGCAGTCAATAACCAGAGGGGGATGTGTGTGTAGACTTATAATACTTCACCAATGTGTGAATGTGTGTTTGAATAGGTGAGAGTGACGAGTGCACTTTGAGTGGTCAGAACACCAGAAAGGCGCTATAAAATTTCAGGTCTCTTTGCTATTTACACGTCTCTAATGTGGGGACAAAAAGATGGTCCACAGCAAATAGGGTTAGGACTTGGTTTATGGTTGAGTGTGTAGTATGATATTTTAATGATTTTTTCAAAAAATGTAACAAAATATTATAGCATAGTCATGTCATTTAAAATGCCATGAAAAATATCATAGTATAGCAAGGGAGGAAAAAAATGTCATAAAAAAGTTGTGGTTTACTATGATTTAAACAATGTCATAAAAATACTATTGTATAATATGCCATAAAAATGTCATAAAAATATGTTACAGTATGCCTTAAAATGTCATAAAAATATCATAGTATGCTATACTTTAAAGAAAATGTCATAAAAATACCATAGCATAGTATGCCTTAAATGCCAAAAAATGTCATAAAGTAAGGTTAAGTCTGTTAATACGGGAAAAAAGTTACATTTTAGCAGTGAATCACCAAACATGTTTTTGCATTTTTACTATAAATGTGCTTTTCACAAAACAATTATTTTCATTGGCATGAGATTACAAAACTGGGCTGAGCAAGGAGTCCAAAAATCAGCGGTCCCAGAACCTGCAAGGAAAGCCACATTGCATGTTGGTTTTCTCTTTTTTGGTATTTAGAAGTACTGTAGCCAAAACAAGGAGGGCATTACAACTCAAATGGTTGTAGGGATGTTGCATTTTATTGAGTTTATTAAGTTATTTCATTAAACAAGTTTACATGCAATGGGAAACGGATTTGAGTGAGTACTTAATGCATTCAGGTAAAATGGGACCAAAAAAACCCCAACCCTAAAATGGGACATTTTTCTGAAGAGAAACTAGCATGTTTTAATTCTACCAGGTGCCATAAAATCCTGTCTTATGCTATTGTAAGGCTCTTCATTCTATTACAGACTATTTGAGTATTTTTTTCATTCAAAAAATATGAAAGATGATGTAGTTCCATTTAAATTTAAACAAACAAACGAATATGTCTGTCCTGTTTTAAGTATTTTACTTGGCAACATATTTTTTAGAAACATAGAAACATAGCAGCAAAACATAACAAGTTCTAAAAGTAAGAGTTATGGTAGTCTTTACTTTTATAATCTACCAAAACGTATCTCAAATTATCTGACCTCTCCCTATGACAATTCTGTAAAAACTATTCAAAAATTATCACGATTTGTTAAATGGAATTAATTCAACAAATTAAAATTGATTTTCCCTGTATTATTTCTTGGTCACCTCATGCTTTAGCAAGTTACAAAAAAAAAAAAAAAAAAATACAGCCGATAAACACGTCACAGATTTCTGAAGAATCATGCCCCTTCAGCTTGAAACACACCTGCTGTCAACTCCTAAACTCTCATGCTATAACTTTATTGTCACTCCTTTCTTTGTGACTCCAGTTTCTGTTTCAACAGGAAATAAACTGAATAAAGAAATCAGGATGTCAAAATGCGCAAACAAAATGCTACGTAATTGTGACTTCAAGACTCAAATCTCTGACTCTTATTACTCAAAGACAAACAAGTCGCAACAACATCACCACTTCTCTGGCACTGCTCTGTTGGCATGTAACTCACACTTATTATAACGTCTCATTTTTTTACAAGAGGTATGTAAACAACCTAAGAGACGTGATTTGACAGAAAATAAAATACTGTGTTAATGAAAACTTGTTCATACCTTATCTTAACTCATCAACACACTTAACATAACTTTTTTTTCCTGTTTTGAGTTCACGTATTTTGTAAAGATCATAAAGAATCAGCACTAACATTACAGACTGTTTGAAGATGACTTTCTTTTTAAGCTGATTCATCATGAGGTATGAGCAGCCTGGAGTAAATTGATATGAGTGTGTGTTTGTGTGTGTGTGTGATGGAGCTCCGCTAACCCTGAGGAGTTACACTACAGATTCTACATCACGTCACTGTATCCCAAAGGTGCAATTTTCCGGCTGGCTGGCCAAGGACGGGATGGGACAGGCTGAGACAGGTGACTGGACAAGGTGTATCAGAGGCTTTGATGCTTCTCTCTGACACACGCGATAGGAACCACAACACAGACACAACTTGCTGTTACCAAGTTAATAGTAATGTGGACTGCGGAAAGCAACATAATCTCTCATCAAAACATATTATTTGTAAGGTTTTGAAGATACAACACGATTATTTTAATAACAATAGCAAGAGGTTTACTCAAAGGAAGGGTCTTGGTTTTGAGTTTTAATACAGATGATGGCTGGAACTACAAAAATACTGTGAAAAACCCAAGTTGTTGTAGCACACAGAAGGTTCAACTGAATCAGAAAATAATTTAAATTCAGTACCAGACAGGCCGTCATCTTTGAGAGTAACTGGTATCATCTGAATTTTGTAACCTACTACTTCCCAGTGTGATTTTGAAATGATGATGTCATTAGTTTGTACACAACATTTCCTTGGAAAAACCCTTCAGGGACAGTTTCAAAGTTCAGACGTTTCAATCAATTGACAGCAGCTACACTCCATCAAGTGTCAGATGATTTGTCATCCGAGGCTGACTCAGAGCATATATGCCCTTTGAACTGAATGTGAAATATGACACAATGTCTCAGAGATTATAGAATCATGATCTTGGTTAGTGGTTCCCCAATCTTTGGGTCAGGACACAAATTTGTGGGTTCATGAGATGATTAATGGGACAGGATGCAATTTCAAATTTTGTTCTGTTATTTAAAAAAAAAAATCATTTTTAGTCTTTCTGTATTTATTCCTAATTTTGAGTGAAATAGTATAGTAATATAATAGCATAGTGTATTTTCTGGGATTGTTATTTTTTAAGACTTTTCTACAAGTTACTTGGAAAGCATTTTGTAATTTGGTTTTAACTGCAGGGAATATTGAGATAATGTTCTAATATTTTAGTTAGTTCTGCTCTGTTTAAATGCAAGTCAGTATTTACTTTTTTAATTTTATAATTTGAAACTTTGTTCTTTATTTATGTATAATTATAAGTTTGTCTGCAGACATATCAGACAGTTTCTGTGTGTCCAGCTGATCTGCTTTTGAATTGAGGTTATGCCATCTGAGCATTTAAAGGAATAGCTTGACAGTTTAGAAAATATTCTCATTTACATTCTTGAGACTTAAAACGAGAAGACTGATACCACTCTCATATTTGTGCAAAATGTGAAGCTATATGCAATGAGCCCAATAGCTTAGAAAATGTTGTGTCTGATGGACAAAAAAAAACAAATAAAAAACAAAACCCAATTCTCCCTACCAGCACCTCCTAAGTTCACTAACTAACATAATATATCTTGTTTGTTAATTTCACTGGGATAATGTGGTAGGGAATTTTTTTTGGCCATGTATAGAAACTTCCTGGACATGAGCAGGCAGCTGGCAGAGACTCCAGGAAGTTACTAAACCTGGCTAAGAAATAATCCCCTATGCATTGTTTTCATACTTTTTTCCTGTGATACAGTCTGGTATTGATCTTCTTATCTAAATGGCTAACTTTTTGTAATGTAATTAATTAATTTAAAGTGTGCCAGTTAAGACTGATCTCTATTTTACTGATAATTAGTACCACATTATACGTATGTTTCTTTAAAGGAAACCTCTTAAGGAACTGTAAAATACTGGGGGAAAAAACTTGCTCAATACTTTTAAACCTGTACCAGTGGTCACAAGTAGATATTGCTTTGTTCTGAGCCAGTTATGTCCAAAGTATGGCCCACAGGCCAATTGAGGCCCTCATACTAATTTAAATGGCCCTCAATTTGTCGTTCAAAATATACTATATGATTAACAAAAATGGATAATCAAGACATCTTCCAGGTAGGAGCTGCATATTCAAAACTTGTGCATTTTCATAAAGAGTGTAAGAGTGTGTAGGTTACCTCATAATAGATATTTCCTGCTAGGTATAGCAGACATGGCCACAGTAAAGAATCATGAATTTGGCAGCAAGGGGTGCTGCTTTCAGGAGCGGTGGAAAATTAAATACTTTTTCACTTAAATATAAAACTGTTGTGTTTAAAAAAAAACCCCATATGATGCAAGAAGCATCTGGCCCCGAGGTATTTTTAACATGATCTAATCTGGCCCAAATTTAAAAGTTTGGACACTCCTGTTCTAAGCGATACAAACTACTGCTCTGGATGATCTAGCCGCTGGATGATCACACGAATAGCTGTAATTTACTGATATATTTCTTCTGTGAGGTCTTTTTTGCACCTTACTCTCCTTGTTTATACCCTCCATCTGCTCAGAATTTACCCTGGACATGTCTGCAGGGTTTGCTCAAGGATGAAAAAACAAACCCAATCAAGTCCCTGTTTCCTCGCACTCCCTGACTGGATCATGACATGCAATGCAGAAAGGCAGGGAGCGGAGAGAACAGATGGTGTGTAGCTGCTTGACTCTGCCTGCACCGGCTGCAAACACTTTCCATTTGAAGGGCTTTTTTTCTCCTTCATCGGGTAGAAGTGTTGATGACATGATTTGTCCAGTGTCAATTGCAGAGCTTTAGAAGAGGCTTCCAGATGGATGTCTGGTGCTGACGTGGAGAAGACATGACTCCATATGGATTCTGTGTGTCATTCCTGCCCGTCCTTGTGTACGGGTTCACTCTTAGATCATCCACCCGTCACCTCCAACATATGACTGACAGAAGAGTCAGCAAGAAGAAAGTTTTCTGTTTTCTCTTTTTATATAGTATGAAGGAGAATTTCACAGCAGACTTGTAAATGAAAAGTCTGTGATACACAGCTTTTAAAACTTACTAAAACTTTAGCAGTGTATCAGATTTGAAAAATTCCCCATGCTTGCCTGCCTATAGTCATAAGCCACATTTAGGTTGCATAAATCATTGCAGGTACAGCTGTTAATACAGATGCACAGTAGTTCCCAGGCTGATACACTTCCTGTATCGAATGAACAGCTCAGTTTCTGTTCTCGGTGCCAAATAATTGTGACATAGTAGTATGTTACGGTACATGCTACTAATTCAACTGTCACAGACAGACTGCCAAAGCTGGTTTGACCCTTTCTTTTTTTTTACAGACACAAACAAATTCACACAGTGTAAAGTGCTGGATATTTCTCTGTTGTACAACATCGGTAAAAGCAGTATTCTCTTGCTAAAACAATTAATAAATAGAAAGAGCATTTAATGAATGGATGTTTGTTGTTGTTGCAAGATGTAAATCCAAAAGGGATTAATCTTACCTACTGCTGTTAGCAGAGGCATAGACTCAAGTCACATGTCTTGGACTCAAGTCAGACCTGAGTCAAATATTTGGTGACTTTAGAGTCGACTTGACAAAATCAAAAAGGTTTGCAACTTGACTTTGACACAAATGACTCCTTACTTCACTTTGTTTTGAGCCTTTTGATTTAAAAAAATACTTGATTTCATTTTGACTACATTTCATTAATGCCCAAAGTTACACATACTTAAAGGTGGGGCCGCTTGAGTGACATGCTGTCTGCAAAGTGTCATAGTCTATGACCTACATCAACCCCCTGCGCTACCTCATAGCTTCAGCCCCTCATCCAAATATGGTCACTTCTGGCTCCAAAAAAACAAGATGGCAACCGCCAAAATGTCAGTCTAAAAGTCCACAAACCAATGGGTGAAGTCATGGTAGTCATGTCCATATTTATACAGTCTATGCTTTGGACTTAACTTGGGACTCGAGTGCAAAGACTTATGACTTACTTGTTGGTTGCAAAAAATGACTTCCTTCCAACTCTGACTATTAACAAAATTGATTAAAATTATTGAGCTACTATTAAGCTTTGTGATCTAAGTTTATTGGATAAATCACAGTTGTGTTTAACAGGATTACGTTGTGAATATTGAGAAAAATCTTACTAAAGTGATATCCTTAAGCATCAGTGGCAAGACCAATTGCTCTTAACTCTAGAAAAGTTATTTAGAATCTGTCCTCTGTCCTCTCTGCCAGCAGAAAAAAACAATATCATTAAATAAAGAAAAAAATGTCAAATGATTTGTGGTTTATATCAGACTAATGAAAAAATTAGAAGTTGCGGTAATTTGGAGTATACACGGAATTGTGTTTCTCATGCATCCCTCGCCTCAGGGAGTTGGAAAAGTCTGCAAAGATTTCTTCTTTTAGCAGTGACTATATGGCTTATGTCATTACATAATTGGATCAAGTGGATTTCGTTTCCAGGGCAATGAAAGCAAGCATGATCAAAACTATACTAACCAGTTCCCATAAACACACCACGGCAAACACTGCATAGTATACACTGAGCATATACAATATGAATGACTTCAGATTTAGATCTACAGCACATAAAGGGAAGATAAATAAACATTTTACTGCAATTTTCAGGATACCCTTACATCTAATGACTCAGTGGAAATAAGCAGCGGTTCGGGTGTGCTGGTGAATTACATTCCTCACTGAACATCCTGGAGGTCCTTGCGCAGGCCTCTCTCATGAAGCAGGATCCCAGATGCTGATAAGAGCTGGTGACAGACGGCCCCCAGAGAGACTGATAACTGGACCCTTCTTTTATCTCACCTGGCTGAGAAGGACGGGACCTCTGACCTGGCCCGCTGAGGCTCAAGGGAAGCTTTGTTGTCAGCAACAGACCACAAAGAGGCCTTCTCTACAATCCCGTCTCATCAGTAACCTGTGCTCTGAGGACAGGTACACCTGTGTCTCTAGTCTGTCCGATGATGTGGGTAGAGTCGTTATCTGCTGTTATATGGCTGAGGTAGATCAAATGATCAGCCCTGCTATGGCTCACCGAGTTTGCACATCACAGTACGGTAATCATAATAAACTACAGCAAGTAGTTCTCGAAGCAGAGTGTGCAATGAGTTTTACAAGAAATCATGAAGCAGCAAGTGGGGATAGGAAAGACAGGACATTATAGAAATAAATTAAAATGTGAAAAAGCACTTAAATGAAAGCAAGTCTGGTGTGTTTTATCACAACTGAAACTGCACTAATCAACATTCTTACATCAAAAATGGGTCACATAATAATAAATGTGAAAGGTGGTGACCCCACAGAGAATAATCACAGAACTTTGAACAAACCCTCTCAGATCTAAAATATATCATCTCATTGTTATTGTTTTACAGCCTGCAACTTTAGGTTCCCTCTCATCAGTGAAACTTCCAGATGCACCCGACAGCTGTTTTCAGCAATAAAATTCTCATAAAATCGACTGTTTTATTGGCAGACAGACAAACTTTGTGCCTGCTAGATGTGTCAGTAGGAAACTCTTAACACATTTGCCACAACAGCTTTACAAAGAGCCAGAGTGAGATTAGAAGAGAAGTGAGAAAGGCTCCTTTCATAAGACTTTGCCATTCTGAATATCGTAAATAACTAATAAGTCTAATCCTGGAATATAGCTTTACCAAAAAGTATGATGTGTGGTTTTTACCATATGTCTAGCAAGCCAGTTGCCAAAGTAAATGTTGGCAATGTACATTTCTTCAGACCACTGATATGTTACATTTGTAGGTTATTATGTAGTGGATATGTTAAAACTTTATGTTTCAACAGGGCTGTGTTTAACATGTGGGTAGGTTAGGGCACAAAAACCGCTTGGTTGTGGTTAGGAAAATATAATGTAAAAAGGCAACATTTTCTACTGCTAAGTGGACTGTGTCTAGATAAGGATGATAATTCTGTTTTTAGCTTCTTTTTTAACAAACATTATGGAAATACCTCTACTTTATTTCTGAGTTTGGACAATTTAGTACAGATCATTTTCTCATTATGTTGTTTTGTTTTATGTTATTATGAAAAAGATGTATACGAACACGAGGAAACACTGCCCTCCAGTTGACATCCACACAGAGAATCCAAGTAATAAGTCCTAAAATCTGGAAATTACTTAGCATTTTAGCACCTCCAGTTCCCTTGTTGCAAAGTCAATGGACTTTTTGAATGGGTTTTTGGTTAGAAGCCTTAAATAAGGTCTGTGGTTAACATAAGCTTAGGAGACTTTCACGTTTTGTTCTACAACATAAAATACATCAGTAAACACCCCACTCACAAACTTTGGAGCTTCTATGTGTCTTAAAAAATATGGTTGCTAACAAGTAGCTAAACAAGACTACAGAACATTATCACGCCAAATCACACCAAACATGGCTTTGCAGCCTTGTAGTGGTGGATTATGGTAGATTATGAGGCTGAACATAACATGTAAGTATCATAAACATTTGTTTACCACAGAGCTTATTTTCTGTAATAATCCAAAATCCAATGGAAAAATCCCACAGGCTTTTTGGCAAGGGAACCAGGGTGACCTTAGCTTTTGGGTTTCGCCAAGAGAAAAACTTCATCCCTGGGGCACTCTATTAGCAATGAGTGCCCCATTCTGAGAATTTTTTTTTTTGTGTGTTGTTATGAATAGCGTTACCTGAGGGTGTATAAAGTATGTGTTGAAAATGATTTTAAGACTTAGATGATTTTCCATGACCAAGGGGTGGTGAGTAAGCTGCTAATGATGTGTTGGGACTTGGGTTTGTGAGGGCTGGTATGGTGTGCTAGTGCGCTAATGACGACCCACACCATGGTTACATTCCTGGAATGATGTTGATGAGTCAAACTGACTCGCAGCGGGAACAGCATGTTTGTAGAACAGATAATTGTTGGGTCTTGTTGCCTAATCCTGCTGTGGGATTATCTTTCTCATGACACATATCTGTCTGTTATACAGTAAATATGTATGTTGTATCAAGCTGAGTCATCACGCTTTTCTTGCATCATTACACCTGCAATCTTATTAATGAACAGACACACCAGCAAAGCCTTTGCAGGGTGATACTACCCTATGTACACCGTACATGGATGGATATTTATCCACAAGCCACAGGTGATCGCTTTTTTTCAAGCCAATCGCCAGAAAAAACATTTAGGCATTATACATTTCTGCAAACCACAGCCGTGTTACACATTACACATTATTTTAGAATAATGAAATGAATGAAACTTATATTTTCTCACCAACACTGTTTTGAAAGTGTGGTTAAGGTTAGGCACAAAAATCACTTGGTTATGATTAGGACAAGATCATGTTTTACCTTAAAGGATTAGGGTTAGGATAAAACATGGGTTCGGTGGCCCATATACTACTGAGAAACACTGTGATGTGTTAATAAAACAAAACAAACAAGCAAACAAAAGAAACTCCTTGAGTAAAAAAAATTAGATAAAAAAATGTTGTTCAGTCCAAATGAAGGTTTGTGCCAATTTGAAAAAGAAAATCCGCAGGGCAATCTTCACATATAGCGTTTGTGAGAATGACACAGATACAAGTTCACAGTCCACTTGACATCTGGCCTATGACCACCAATTTCAATAAAGGTCATCGTTGAGTCCAAGTGGATGTTTTTGCCAAATCTTAAGAAATTCCATTGGTGTGTTCATGAGTTACTGTGTCCACAAGAATGAGATCGAGAGGGTCACAGTGACTTTGATCTTTTACCGATGACCACCAAAGCTACTCAGTTCATTGTTGAGTCCCAGTAAACATTTATGCCCAATTTAAATATATTGCCTCAAGGTGTTCTTGAGATATCGCGTTCACAAGAATGGGACAGACTTACAGATGCAGGGATGTACACATGTACAGATGTACGGATGTACAGATGTATGGATTTACTGAACGTGGACGTGTGGATGTGTGGACATGCAGAAAATCCAAAAACGTAATGCCTCTAGCCGGGGTTATCACAGGCAAGGAAGCATAAAAAAACACCCACGCTCAGAACATTTTCCTCTGGCGACTGGGCTGCTTTCTTTTTTTAAGAAAATAACTAAGGTTGACCTAGGTAGGTTTATCTCTTACCTTAAAATTCTTCAGATTAGGTTGATCAGGTCTCCTAATATATATCACACCCTTCTTTTGATCATGTCTAGCCCTTTACTGATACCTCAGTGTTGATATATCCGTAAATACAGATGCATGCACTCAGTCCCTTTGTGCATTTAAAAAGTCAGAAGGTAAGGTAGAGGGTTTTCCCCCATCCTCCTAAATCCTAAACCAGGAAGCTGCAAATGGTTTGATAAAAAGAGACAGACAAAATGGCACCACATTGTTGTTTACTGTACCTGGCCTGACGGTTACTTTCCAACCAAACATCAAAGCAACAAACTGAGCCAACTGTGCAAACACAATGGCAGTGAATGAATCAACGTTAAAAATAGCAATGGTGGCAATATCACGTACTGTGCAGGTAGACAATCAGTTTTAGGAAATGTGTCAACAGGTTCATAGGGGTGGGCGGGATACGCAGACCGTGACACACATTGGGCTTTATTGTATCACCATTACCCAGGAGGTTTCATCTCCCTCTTTAGCACCAGGTTCCGGTTGAGGTGCATTGCTTTATTTACCAGGGTGTGACAGAGATTGCTTTAATACACCTAAATGCTTGCAAAAACATCCATGGTGATGACATTGTTGTATGGGTAGAGTCACATCATACTTTAGTGAGCTTGAATCGAATTTGATCTTTGCAATAAAATACTGCATATCTACAATATAAATTTCATTGTGCTTCTTGATGATCAATTTTGCATTTATGACCTTTGACATTATGCATCCTACGTTACTGTGTTATAATTAGCCTGCGGTGCGGTAGGACAGCAACAGATGTTGACATCAATTAGCAACGAGTAAACACATGAAAACAAAGGTCTGTCACTAAGACCTGTGGAAAGTGTTAAATTCAGCATGCACATGTTAACACAAAGAAGAACAGGCAGGGCTTATACAGCACAATGGGAAGCTGTCAGTGCCACCATCAGCAGTCCGGTAATTACTGAACACTTATTTCAGTTGTAGTGTAGGAGGAGGCCAGGCTCGAGTATCGCTGAAAAGGCCTCGATCAAAGAGATTACACTTAAGTGTCGGCTCTCAATGAAGCAGCACAAATCTTAGCATTTGGAAATTAAATAAGGATGGATTATGGTTAACAGTGATGTAAACCCAGCGGAGAAAGAGCAGAAGTCAACAAATATGTTTTCCATGAAAATCTCCCAGAGGCGTCATCTTTTGAAATCAAGTTAGCAGACATTGCCAAATGTATCAAAATGCGCTTCAATTTTGGGAATAATGATCAATGAAATACAAGCCATTAACGTGTCAGCCTTGCAGGGATTATGTTCATATTGGCTGATTCTGCAACTCAGAGTGATGAATGGTAGTGTGGCTTTCATGAAAAAAACAAAATAAACAAACAAACTAACGAACAAAAAAAACACATTTGTGTCCTGCAACAGACCTACAAATAACATCTATATTAATTGAGTTTTTCTTCTTTTGTGTTTGTGTAATCTGTCACCTTTCACACAGTAGAGAAAGTTCTGTATATGTATTTGCACTGTTTACCTCATATTGCAGAGATGTGCACAGACATGCTATGTTTTCACCACAAGGGACACAACAACAATCTACAGCCTCATTCCCACTACACAAAGACACTATATATGGAAATACAACACTTGGGTGAACATGCTAATTTCAGCTCCTTAACCGACATGCCACTAATTACTGTCCATCTCCTCCTAAGCCGTGCTATAACATCACTCCAGAAGACAGACTGAAAGTAAGAGATATGTAAAGATATATAAAGAGTGTTTATATATATAGTGTCTGTGTTTGAAAACCTGCGTGCATGCACTTGCTTTAGTGGGAAAGGGGTACACTAGTCATTTTCAGTGAAAACTGGTGAAGTGACAAACTTAAACCCGACACTTGTTGCTGCTGACAGGTGTAACGTGATGCAAACTAATCTTGGGCTGGTTTCAACTTTTTTCAGTGCTCCGATGATGCGGTGAAGCCTCAACCAATCATATGGTTTTGTTTCTAGCTGTGGTATTTTGTTATTTAGTGTACTCAGCTGATGCTATGCAAGCTTTATGTGCATTGCTGTGCACACAGAGATAGAAAGAGGCAGGCAAAATGTGATGTTAAAATGTGGCTGCATGGGGCCCATGTACAAAAAAGAGTCCTTTGCAGTGGTTCAATTGCAACCCAGGACCCTTTGCTACTTGTCCCCCCCCGCCCTTTTTTCTGGGGATATCTATCTTCAACTGTCCTGTCAAATAAAGGCAAAAAGCCCAAAAACTAATCTTAAAAACTTTGCATTGGATGTTAAAGTGCTGCTATCAGACTAAATTCAGAGGTTTGCAGAATCCACAAATATCAATGATACTGTCGAGTGATACAGTAGCATTATCTCATGTGGTCAATGCCATAAGTTCTTCAAGGTAGGTCATCAAACTATTTTGCACAAACGCAGGTAAAAAATATTCGACTTAAGCGCAAATACCTAAAATGTAAATTAAAGACTGAGACTGAGTTGCCATCTAACAGATCAGCTTTGTATATAGAAGCCTGTGTTTTAGGGTGTGATTTTAACTGGTTCAGCCGGAATTCTCAGACACACAGTGTTTCAGTGCCTACAGGGTCCTCACAAACAGCTGTTGATAATTTGATTAAATTCAAAACTGTTGGATTTGACGCTCATACTGAGCACATCATAGCTGGAAGTGTGTCTAGACTTTTAAGTAATCAGTCAGCAAAAACAGTTGCTGTGGTAAACCTCAAAGACACATAATTTCCCGAGTGTCCCGAGTTTTTTTTTCTCAAGTACTGCGACAATCAAATGTACTCTTCAGCAGGGTGTTACATTTCAAACACTGTTTCATTCATTTACTGTACATCCACTTTGATATGTGATGCGGCCTTGACTCAGTGAAACATGCAAGCATTCATCTCATTTTTCTGTTGCATTGTCACCCTCCTCCTGAGTGTGCCAGAACAGCCCTCCAGCTCTGTCTCACTGAGCCGAGCTTGTCTAGGGCTTTCAGCAAAATCTTGATATCCTTGCAAGCTCCCTATTTATCTGATGCAGCAGACTCTAATAGCTACTTCTGAGAGATTCTTCATTAGATATTGCACAGCGCTGTGAATCCTCCCCTCCCTCGCACAATCTTTTCGTGAGAAGACGGTGCAACAGAGAGTTGTCGGGGCAGAGCCACCACACGTGATGGTTGCGCTGTAACAATAACTCGTCGACAGCTCATCTTACCTCTGAACACCCTCATCTGCTGCTGTCTACTGAGCAGCCGAGGCCAAGTCCTGGTATTCATAAATCATACAGTCTGTGAGCAGCTGGAAAACAGGCAACCCATCATATTTTTTAAAATAAACGCCTTTTAATGGTTGAAAAATTTAACCCAAAATTTACACGCATGCAAAGCGTTGAATGTGATTGAGGCTGCAAAGCAAACTTCCCAGCAGGCATGTTTGCATGCTAACATGCGTGCCTGCAAGAGTCTGAAGGTTACAGCATCGCGTGCATCTGCAGCTACAACCCTGTCCATCCAGTTTGGTGTGTTTCATTCAGCTTGACACACACACACACACACACACACACACACACACACACACACACACACACACACACACACATATACACACTTCCATTACCTGGTTACAAACAGGAATGTAAACTACAAAGAATGTGGATGCAAAAAAAAAAAAAAAAGACAGACACACAGGGCACAACACAAAGACTTTTATGAATGGAAACAGTCTTTCTCATACACCATTCATAAATCCAGCTGAATGTACAGCATCATGTGTGGTGCCTGAACAAACTGCATCCCAAGAGGGGATACTGCAATTATCACTGATTTAATGTTGATCTTTTGGCCTCTTGCATCTCGAAAGCTAAAACATGCACGTAGCTCAGACAGACAATAAGATGAATTCGCAATAGCATTTTTTCCTTCCTGGGAAAGTTGCATTGCTCATGCAAACGCACTTGCCAGTTGAATAAATGTCCTGTCCATGGGAGCCAATCCAAACACAGAGAGGAAGCGTATGTTCCTGCAGCTTGTAAAAGTTATCTAAGGCTGTCAGTGCACATCAAAGTCCCGCTGAGACAGAAGTAATCCAGAGTGACAGGCCAGCCTCTCACCTCTCTGCCAGAGTACCAAAGCCATGACAGCACTTCTTTTTTTCAGAGAAACAAAACAATCCCTCACGATCCTGGCAGTGCTCTGTACACCTTGTTAGCGCCTTGGCAACCGAAGCGCCTGGCATGAACACTGGGAGTGGATACGTAGCGTGGTATCATGGGAAAGCTGCAAATAGCTCATAAAAGATGGTGTGTTTGAGGGCCTCAGTGGATGGACCCTGATGCATCAGGACTGTGAGGGTTAGAGGTCCTTCTGTCAGGCCAGACTCACCCAGAGGGTCGGACTCAATCTGACCAAAAAGGTCCTACCAACGCTAGGATCTAATTAGAGTTCAGTCTGAGTTATTAGAGCATGTCTGTCTTTGTGCCGCCAACCGTTAGACACACCCAAACAGTGGCCAAGGACAGGCACCTACATACGTTTGACCTCAATTAGACCTGTCAACATTTGTATTGTAGGTTCATCTCATAATGACCATCAGCCACACGCATTCTATTGAAATTAGCCCAAAATATAAACATGTCTTTAAGAGAAAAGGTTGCTCCTCAGGTTAATTCTGAAACCATCACATTATTTACAAAAATACAATTTAAAGACTTCATTTTTACAGTTAATTACAAAAACCATTTATGTAAAGCAGTATTACTTGATTATTTGGCAACTTAGGGGCAGCAGGACGAACACAGTATTGATTATCATCTTACAATATAAAAATAACAACTTTATACAGTAATTCAAGTATAATCCACGCATTTCAAAAGGCTGTGATCACGCGACCAATGTGCTTATGGGAGTAAACAAGGAAGCGGACCCGAGCGGTTCAGGAAAGAGGCAGGTTTGGGCGGTGTATAGCTCATAAAGCACAGGACTTTCCCAGCTGACCGTTGTTGGAGACTGTGTGAAATTTCAGTGAAATTTCGATCATTTTAAGGAATTTCCTCACCAAGTTTCTTTTCCCTAAACCTAACCACAGTAAATTTGCTTTCTTTTCCTGAACCCAATCTCAATTACAGTACTTTATGTTAAGAATGTAACATCATTCATGGGGTGTTAATTTGTAGGATATCATAAAACCGTTGAAAACATTATTCAACTACATCCATATTTGAGGTTTTTTTGTGAATTCAACTGCTCAAACCACAAACAATTTTGAGCCATAAAATGAAAAAATAGTATTTTATCATTGCTTCTGTAATGTATAATTGAACCCTCGGTGTAATTAATCACTTTCCAGCATCCAAAACACTTGTTCATGCAACATCCCTTCAAGGATCAATATGATCTACTTTCATAACAAAAGCAAGCAGCTCATGAAATAATAAAAATCACAACGGTTAAACTGGTGCATTAAAACAAACATTATCAAACATAGTCTCTGTCAAATATGTAATTATTTGACCAATTGTTGATTGTAACCTTACGGTGTAGAAAAGCTTTACAAGGTGACCGTTCTTGCAGCACACCACTACCATTAACAAAAAGGTTTACTGCTTACTCTCCCATGCCCTCAAAATCCTTCGCCGCTTTTCAGATTGACTGTCCAAGTGTGTGCACCCCCTGTGTCACCTTTATCTGCAATATATTGAGGAGCTGTGACATTCTGACAATGTTGTGGCAACATGATGAGAACGTCATGCTTGAGAGATCTTTCGCCACTGTCTCACAGTCCGTTTGGAGTCTTTTTGTGTGCGCGCATTTGTGTGTTTGTGTGTGTGAGACCGTTTACTCCCAGCACAACAGGGGACCGTCACGCTTAATGGGTTATTTATTTTGCAGGGGTCCCTTTGTTGTATAGGGGGCCAAATTACCAAAACTATTCTATTATCACACTAACTCCCACAGCCATCTGGGGCCTCGAGTCCGAGTTTGAGCTCAACTGTACGGACGCTTTACACTCGTCCTTTAAACTAGCCCACACCATCTCAAACCAAATATCCTGCCATCTGAAGATACTTTTAATACTATATAACAGTTTTTAAATTTGATTATGAAGTTACTTAATTACTTTGAGTTTTATCAAATATATTTAATGTTGAATTTAAGGCAAAATAGATTGAATCAAATTTAAGTATATATATTGCGTGTTTCCATCCAGCAGTTGGATCATTTTCAATCAAATAAAAACAGATGTTTTTTGTTTTGATAGCTCAGATGATAAGGTATATTTTGCTGTGTTGCTCTCTCTGTATCCCTCCACCCTTCCTTCTCTCAATACAGGCAGATCCGCTGGGAGTCTATTTTATTTCTGTACGGGGTTTTCTGTCTTTAGGGGGGAAGGGGGATGTGGGTGGAGAGGAAGTAGTTTGTTTCCACTGTGGGTTATAGCAACATATTACAAACTGGTACTTATTTCGGCTCATGGATTTTTTTTTCCAGTATTAGAGACCACCCATCTCTCCCCTCCAGTCTTCCCAGTTAGCTATCATCTATATAATTATTTTGATTTTGTTACCCCCTCTGGAATATCTATGGTATATACTGTAGAGGATGAGATCTAGCATATTTACCTTTAAGAATGAAGAATGTCTTGACTGCAAGTACATTTTCCAGTATTTGTTTTTTTTGAGTACATAAAAATTATGCCATCATGAAAATTGCATGGAACACAAAAAACAAACATAAAAAGAACATTTTTCTTTTTGTTTGACATGTTAAATTGCTTTTCACTGTTGGTCTTCAAAATCTCTGAATCATCTTTACCAAACACTATCTATATTATTAGTGGGAGTAATTCCTATCTATCAGCACGGTAAAAACATATAGGCTACCTACAGGGTGTGTCGTTTACTGCATGCCTTTTTACAACAGTATGTTTTTTTTCAATGGCAAATATAACAATGTTAACATACAACATACATATGTATATATGTGTGTGTGTGGGCGCGCTTGATGTCATTAAGTATCAGACAGTGAATCGCGGACTGATTTTGTGGAGCCATAGAATCTTAGAAAATGTGTCAGTATACTCAGAACTTTCATCTAGAAGATCTTTACCATTCATAATACCCTTCTGTTGTTGTTGTTGTTGAATGTACTGAATTTTGTGGCTCTGCATGGTCGACTGACACCTTACAAAAGTCCTTGACCCTGTAAGGTTTTTCTTTCTTTTTTTAAAATTACTTAATAATTGTTAATCATGATTAGGGAAAACAGACAAAAGGGTATTATTATTACTCACATGTGCACACCATGTAAAAATAATAATAATAATAATAATAATAATAATAATAATAATAATATGCATTTATTAATCTCCAAACTACAATTATTTGCATTCAGTACATTATACTTTGTCACTTGATAACAGTTTGTAACTCACATCCTGTCATTCTAAACCACTGATAAAAAAGAAAAGATATATATATATATATATATATATATATATATATAGAGAGAGAGAGAGAGAGAGAGAGAGAGAAATGAAATCGATTGAAAATGACAAACAACAAAGTTTTTATCTGATGCCAGTAGAAAAAGAAAAACCTTATGTTCCTTCATCTGCCTCCATATGAAACTATCTGATTGACTGCCGTTTCAGCAGCAACCACAGGCCCAAAGGAAATACCAATCCCCCTGTGAAACAATAAGCTAAGGACATACAGTTCAGAGCCTGAATAGACTCCCATATGGGACTATAAGGGAGGATCTCTTCCTCCATATGATGCCCTCGATGAACTGCACTCAACCTCATTTTGTATGACCTGATTTAAAAAACAATTACAGGATCGGCTGAGAAAGCAGCCTCGATTCTGACCTGTGAAGGACCACACCGAAGGTTTTGCATGTTTTACCTAATTTCCTAACAATTGTGTATGCTTTAAATGACATCTCAACAATTTGCATTTGTGTTTAAGATTGCACCACTATTCAAGGGTTCATTGGTCTATTCATTCATATAAAATATGAAAATCTATTGGTTTGAAGCTTGCTGTCAGCCGAAAGTTGGCATTCATTCTCTAAATGTTACATTGTCTGTACTAGGTGATAGTGCTGTTTCATTGAAAAGTTTGCACTGTTTTACTATGCAATTAACAGTGATGCAGCTTATATTATATTCATAAATAGACTGGACAACTCATGCAAGTCTCAAGAGTCAGTTATTGGATTTTCATGGCATATGGAAATAAATGTATATATATATGGCTGTATGTGGGTGTCTCTGGGGTGGTCCACCATGTTGTTGTACAGTAGCCCAGAATGGACATTTTAAACACTGGCTATAGATAGTGCACTATTCATTTTTGTGTTTTTACGTCGACCACTGTATTTCTCCTACAGGCTTGGTACATGGGAGAAGTAGTTTTGCAGCCTCACTGATAAATCCTACCCACTGGACCTTTAAGTTACAGAAGGTTGAGCGCCACACAGCTTTTCTTTGTGATTTGTCATGTGAAACCTCTAAATATAATCATTTGTAGTGAGATTTTAAATCACAGAATGATTGAAACACCTACCATTCAGGCACCTAGGAACATGTGATATGGTGTAATAGGAAAACATTATACGACTCTCTTAAACTGACCTCAAAATGTAATTTAATCAAATGAAATCATGGCCTGAAGAGCTGGCAAACTGTTGCAGAAGAGTTGATGAAGACACTTACCCCAGTCTATGTAAACTTTTGTTCTTGTGTTGTTCATTTACTATGTTTAATTTATCAACTAAACCTGCAAATTGTGACTTTTTTGTTACTACAGAATCCTAGGAGTGCTTGTTAGTACTTTAATTTTGACCATCTGTAAGATTATTGTTTTGTCAGTATTTGTTGGCAAAAATGTCATGGAGTGTCAGTTTTTTTTCTTTAGGACATTTCGTTTTTACAATGCGAACTATTCTCTAGTCGGCATTAAACAACTGCTTATACGACTCAATGGGTATGGCTGGCTCTGACAGGTCCTTTTAAAAAGCAAATCTATGCTTCATTAATCACTTTCCAGCATCCAAAACACTTGTTCATGCAATATCCCTTCAAGGATCAATATGATCTACTTCCATAACGAAAGCAAGCAGCTCATGAAATAATAAAAATCACAACGATTAAATTGATGCATTAAAACAAACATTCATATCAAACATAGTCTGTCAAATCCAGTCTTACTTCCAACAGACATTTGTCCGGCTTTCCAGTACAATTGTTGGATTATATATTCCACAGTGTTTCAACAGAGCGACATGGACTATAATGATTTCTTGTATCTTCATCATGACCCTTTGGAGCTGCATTAAACTAAAAAAATTCACGGTGCCTGTTTTTTTCCCAGTGTTGTTATCCAGGTTGTCTGGTGTCAGAACCAGCAGACAGAGTGCAAACATGCAGTCAGAAGAACAGCTGAAGAGCATCTCTGCACACGATACTTGTCTCTGAAGAAAACAGCTCAGAATACAGTTCGGTAGATGACCCATGTATCGTCTTTCTAATTAACACACGATGATATTCCCTCAAAAACACTGAGAAACATTAAAAAAGAAACCACAGTCCGTACAAACATCTCCGTGTAAACAAATGCGCTCCCTGCAACATCCACTTCCTTGAGCACTAGAATCAGATCGTCCCTCAGTTGTGGCAGGGCATTTTATACACCCTGTGTTTTCACATGACTGGCAAAATAAGTCACAGTTTAATGCTTCAGAGGACTGATGCTGGATTTGTTTGGGCTTTTCCAGCCATGAAGACACAAACATAAGACAACACTTTGTAAAGTGATACAAAGACTGAGAGCTTTTGCATAACAGGGACGTCTATGTGCTTTTGTCTTTTTGCTGTTTTTGTACTACTGAAACATGTAGTGATGCCACTGTCACTGTAATTGTTTACATTTAAACTTGTTGTATTATGTCTTCTGTATCTCTTGAGGAAACTTTTCTGAAGTTTGAGAAAACAGCCCCTAAGGACGTCATCAGGGTTGTCTTGTTTGAATACATATTAATACAGGCTGTTCTCATACAATGTTCGTATGTTGTTCCTACAAAAAGTAATGCACCAAAATTTATATGTACCCCATTTATAATGAGCCAGTAATTTGTGCATTATCTAAAAAATTTGGAAGGTTGCCATCATGTGATGACAGGAGTAAAGATGGATGCAGTCCCAAGTGGCCCAGTTAGGAGGCAGGTCGGGGTGGTGGATCTTCACAAAACACAGGACTTAGCCCCAGGAGTGTTCAGGATTGTGTAAAACTGAATGAATTTTGAGTTGTTTTTGGGGAATGTCCTCATAATGTTTTCTTTTTCTAAATCTAACGTGAGTGACTTAACTTAACTTGCCTAAACCTAACCTCTGTTGCTTACAAAAGTTTACTTAGAGATTAACACCATTCTTTCCCGCAGAAGTTTCCACAGGAGAACAGTGTTTGTAACTGTGTGAACATTATGTGAACTTGGAGTTGTTTTAAGGTACACTGTCATTATACTTCTTTCCTAAACCTAACTGCAGTAACTTTATATTTATTATGTAACTTTACTGTAATAATTTAGTATGAAACTGGGACTCCAGAGAAAAGCACTAAACACCAAGAGCAGTCTATCAGAACAAAATCTTAACTTCGATTAAATTCTAGCAATAAACTTCTTCTTATAAATCCTTTAAGTGTAAGCAAACATAAAACAAAGTCTGTAAATCCTAGCAGAGTCAAAAACCAGGGATTCAAACATGACAAAAAGGCTTTGAGAGCATGAACACACAATGGTGACAACGACAATCTGGCAACTGAATGGAGGAAACACTGAGCCTTCAATACACAAGGACTAATTGCCAACTACACACAGGTGAGTGATGCAAGACAGGTGAAACACATGAGGTTATCAACAGAGGCAGGAAACTCAGGAAGTAAAGTAACACTAAACACAACGAGAACGCATTTAAAAATAAAACCGGAACTGGACTCAAACACATAAACTTGACTGAATATCACATTTATGTTATCGACATCATTTTACGTTAAGGATGTAATGTCATTGGTGTGACGCTAATTCATATATGAATTGTTGTATAAGGACGAGGGGTCAACCGATATTGTTTTTTCAGGGCCAATACAGATTAGTAGTTAATGAGACAGATAACTGCTATTTGGAATCCATATGCGTTTACAATAAAAATGAATATCTTTCTGTTGATTTTTAGAATTTGGAATATAATAACCTAGAACAGAAAAACTTTGCTTAAGTGCCTTTCAGAGAGTATTTCAATATCATATACAGAAAAAACCTAGCAACTTTCTTAAAATGTCAAGTGAAAATTTGAATAAAAAATGAATAAAAAAAACCAAACCCTGAGGTTTTACAAATAAAAGATCCTCCCATTCTGACACTTCCGTTGCACTTTTTAGTTAATTATTTTTGTCACTTATTATTACAGTATATCGCCAATACGGATAATCGGCAAAATGCCAAATATCAGCCCTGATAGTCGGCCAGACCAATAATCTGTTGACCCCTAATGAGGACACAAATTATTAAAGAGACCCTGCGCTACAAACAGGCTGGTTTGGAGTTTGAAAAAACTGGCATTTATGAGGCACAGAAACAATAAATGAAAGATGCTATTGTGTTACATTTTGGGAAATGTAGGATCCAGTGTTTTATACTAGAGACGTAAAGTTTTGACATCTCAGCCTCTGTTTTCTAAATATGTGTCTCCTGAGCTTCCTGGATTTATGGAAGCACAATACCAAAATACCAATGTGATACTTTAAAAGCAGTTTTTATCATTTCTTAAAAAGTTTTGAACTGAGAACGAGGCTTTGTTTTTGCTGCATGTAACAAGATGGACAGACTGTATACTCTGCAGAGTTCTCCATCCTGACATCATGTTGCCCCTGAGCTCTCTGTTAGGTTAATTGCTTCTTATCATGCCTTCTTTCTATCTGTTTCTGTGAACATTGCTACTTCAGTTCATATGGTGGATAGAAGCTCTGCCTGGGACAAGACGCAGCACCTCGCGTGACTTCCACCTCTGCAGGCCATAGCCTATCGTGCACGACTGTCCGTCATCATTATTTTCTTGTAAAAACACCAAAGACAGGCCCGGGGAGGGGTCGTCGAGGAGGGGCCTAGCCTCCCTTTGAGCGCTGCTTCACCTTTGACCTCTCACAGGGGGAAAGAGATAAACACGAGGGGGGAGACAACTAAGCTTCAGTGACTTTTAATGACAGACCTGGTTTGGGTTAGAATAGCAACACTGTCATCATGCAGAGACTAGATAAGATTAGGCCTCATCAGGCAGGGGAAGGAGAAGTGACGGCCCGTGGTGCTCTGTTTTCTGCTGCATTTGTCTGTATGTGTGAGCTCAGATGTCTGTGTTGCGTGTGAGGTGGAATTAGCGTTTAGATACGCACAGTATGCACTAACATCAGATGTGAATTGTGCCTCCGAGGTCACTCGGTTTGCAGTTTCCTGCAGGAAAAAGCACTTGGTGCAGATGCAGTTTGGGGCAAAACTCACAAAGAGAAAAGATGTCTTTACCAATTTTTAAATGTGAGGTCCTGATCAAACTTGTCACCAACATTCATTTTCACATAATCCTTGGTTCATTCTTTTAACGCTGTAATCCGCAAAAACAAAACATCTCCGCCATCATTAAAAGCGATTCACATCCTATTCACTGGTAATTTTTCCATGGGCTTCTTGTCAGTCTCTTCAATTAGGTCAATAAAAACAAAGACTGATGACAACAGTTGCGAGGATGGAAGCAGGCAATGCTTTTCTTAGTTGGCGTGGATTTGAAATGCGCAGTCATGCGGCTGAACACGTAACAGTCCCATTCTTCCCAAAGAAGTACAAACAGTTCAACTGGACTCCACAAACCCCTGAAAAGGTTTTTCTCCAGTAAGACAAAAAAATCTGACATGCACGCCGATTCAGAATTCCAGGGGAAAATGCCCTTTTAGTGTGAGAATGGAGGGGAGACGCCTTCACGGGCTGCTGACTACGCTTTGGCAAGGGCCTCCGCAGCACTTGGCCAGACAAAAAAAAAGACCGTACAGATAGAGGTACCTCAATGAGTGCTCAGTTAATCTGCAAGGTCATTAGGATACTTGAAACACTCATTAGCATCATTCTCATGAACTTAGATGGAGGGATGGGGATTTTTTTTTCAGCATTGGTAAAGAAAAGAAAAATACAGGATTTGTGGACTTCTGGGAAATATCGGGGTGAGAGTCGGGGGGGAGTTGTTGTGGGGCAGTGTGACATTTGGAGTCACTGGGGTCATTCAGTCGTAATGAGGCGCTCGCGGTCAGACCAAAGTAAAAGGGTTTGCCCCAGCGCTCAACTCTCGCTGATTCACCGCCAAGCCAGATGACAGTTCGGTTTGGTGGTAGTCAGACCAATCACACGGCGGCAGGTTGATTCATCTCTAATGGAAAGTAATTAACAAGACGGGGCCAAACAGACAATCCTGATGTGTGTGTCTCTGCACGTCTCTCTGTGTTTCTGCATGTGTGTATTCACTTGGCTATTTTTACATATATTTTTCCTGTCTGTTTAATGGTGCAGATGGTAAACCCAGAGAAAATATAAACACCTAATGATAAAGGACTGTCTGTTTTTTGGGAGTTTTTTTCCTATTTGGGGGCAGCAGAAAAAAGTTCTTGTGTTCTTGTGTTCTGTCTAGGATGATTGAATGTCCCAGTTTGTGAAGTATGATAACATTTGCTTGTCCCAGTTCTTTTAAGTACTTTAAAGTTTTCTTATTGAGGTTTTGGCCACTAGGGGGCAGCAGAGACTGTACAAAGTTCCAATGGTCCGAAATCCCAATTTAAAATTCTTGAAGTCCCAAATATAGACCAAAAGTTCATCTTGCTGACAGCCCCTTATCCCAAAAACAAACACTCATCGCCCCGAAGTTGCGTTCCTCTGAAAATACACACTCTTGCAGTTGCAGAAAAAGTGTTGGCATTGTAATTTTTTGTGAACGATGGCTACGTCACATTTTGTAGTGGATACTTTCAAACTTTACATTTCTCAAAAATGCTGAAGTGAATTTTCAGGCACAAAAACAAGTTGATTTATGTAATCCTCTGCAAAAGCAGGTAAGAGTCAGTAACAACAGTCCTGACCAGTGGCTCAAACACTGCTGGGAAACAGAAACCAACTGCAGGAAATGTGTATTTTTGGAGAAAAAGCACTTTGGAGCAATGGCCGTTTGCTTTTCAGATATCTGGTTGTCGGAAAAATGGGCTTTTGATCCAGTGGGACATTTTTCAAATTATTGGGGCTACAGAATTTTTGGCAGGTGGAACAATGGTATGGTATCAACAGAACAGTCTGTTAACACAACACCGACATATTGTTATTGTATAAAGTCATCATGGAAAATGTGCTAAAAAACAATTTCTTCACATTACAGTTACAGAGCTTCATTGGCATTAAGTTAGAGTCGTTTTCTGTCCATCCAACGAATGTATGTTCCCCATCCTTTTAACTCTTTTGGTCTTCACCAACTGTTTAGGGTCAATATCCGACTCATTGGCAGCTAAATGCTCCACAATGTTCACCATCTACTCATTTAAGTTTGGTGTTTGGTGCTACATGGGTGAGACCAGGGACAACTTTTCACAATGTTTAGTGTTAATGTGATTACTCAAAAACCTCTTCAGCTATTTGGATACAATCTTTTATGTAGGTAACTTGTATCTGTGTTCTACTTGTTAACAGGCATCACATGTTTTTACAAGCAATGTTAGAGTCACAAAACTGAAAATATTTTACAAAGATAGAAATACATTTAGTCAAATGTCAAACACACGCAATAACTTTATATAAGTACCAAGAATCACCATAAACTCAAGAATATAAATATTGGCTAGTTAACACAATTCCAGTTTAACTTAAAAAGTATAATTCATCATATAATTATACAAACATAAAAACATCAGTTTGTCTGTTGGCAGGCAGTGAGGGGTTATCCCTGGCCATAGGTATAATGAGTTTCATGGTGCTGTCCTGTTTTATTTCAGTGGAATTTGAAATGTTACAACTGCCCTCAGTCTCCCAAGTTTATTGGAGCTTTTTCAGTTTAAATTATGTCCTTCAGGGTTTCAGGTGTTCCTCACTCTTGTTCTCAAATATACTGGGTGCAAACTTATTGTTTGATAATTTTTTGAAAGTTTTGTTGCCTTATTAAAAATTCGAATATGTATAAAAATGACATCAACATGAATCCAACATATTATTAGCAAAGGTTAATCGGCCTTATCCTAAAAAAAACCCCCAAAACAATAACGACAAAACCCCAATCCATTTAATTTAATGTAAACAACACTTATGACAGTACTGTATGCACCATATGTATGCACCAAAGATATGTTTATAATTGACGCTTCAGGCCACCCTGCACATTAATGTAGGCCCATTTTAAAATGCAGCTCAATTTTATATATGCAATAGGGGGTCACTGCATTGTCTCCATCAGTTAATCAGTCCTTGGCCTGAAAAGGGTCAAAGACCCCTGCTTTAAAGATCTTTAGTGGCGAGACTAAACCAAAACAAGAAGTAGGCTGTACTAACTGTATTGAAACAATGAGCTGAAAGATGCTAAAACCCTTTGCAGAGCAAGTTGATAATTCTATGTGAGGTTTTAAATAAAATGTGTGATGAGTGCAGCCTTAAATCATTTTGCATTTTTCCTGACAGAGGAATTGTGATGAGACACAGAAGGACTACAAAGAGACACAAAACAACAACAAAAAAACCCCAAAAGCTGCAAAATAGCCGTAAAGAGACACAAAACCGCAAAAAAATAAAAAATAGAAAATAAAAAAATTGCATAGTGACTACAGAGAGACAAAAACAACAACAATAATAACAAGACAAAACCACAAGTCTGTGTGCCTTGCTCCTATGTGGTGGGGCCTTTTGAATATCTGTGCCCAGGGGCCGACAGTCTTTTAATCCGCCAATGCCAAACACTCATCAAAGTTTCAACTGGCAGACATTGCTCGTAGCTGATAACTCTCTGTCCATGATTAAATTGCTGTAAAGATTAAGTCATTTCCCAAATGTGCTACATTGTGTTTTTGTTTTCTTCTTTAACGTGTTGAGAGCTGTTAATAAAATACACATCACCTTAATTTTTCTCTCCTGAAGCAATGCACTGCAATGCATTTACAAACCTGTTACACGACCAGAAAAGTTATTGTTCCAGTATATGATAAAACACACCCTGTATTCATGTTCTTCTTACATTGGACATTGGCATAAAATTAATATACTAAGTTATTTGATGCTCACTGTTGGCATTATATTAAAGGGTAAAATTAAATTAACAATAAACATTTGTATTTTTCTGTTTGTCATTTGTCAGTAAGCTTTATCAGTTCTATTTGTTAAATTACAATCATCCTCTCCTAACTTGTGATAGCTTATAAAAGCACGTTTGACAGAAGCTCCCTGCTGCATCAGCATCTGTCTAAAGCTTAACCAAGTCTTGGTGGGATAGCAGCTCTATTCTGTGGCTAACTCGAATAAGCACACGGTGGTAGACCTGTGTTTAGTGAAGTTGTCAGCGGCTTTCTATTCAGTTGTCACCCCCTATGATGAAGCACATGTGCGTGACTGCTCAGCACCTTTAGAATAGCCTTGGGCAGTCCCCTTCTATTCCTCTGTTTTCCCCAGAAGTTCACAGCATTGATTCGGAGAGTAAGATAAGCCCCGTAAGAGGCGCGCAGCTCTTCTGAGGTCCTGTGCATGCTTCCCATAATTACAGGCATAAATCAAAGTAATGGCCCGTTTCATTTATCATCCCTGTTTGGAGATGACGTAACTTCCTAATATGCCTCACTCTGATTTCCTGTGTATGAAACTATGCTCTGAATGTGAGAAATGTTGTTGGAATCAGACATGATCGCTAACCCTGCCGGGCTGGAACTTCACGATGTAACTGTACCTTAAGTGTCTGAGCAAATCATCACCTGTACACACCTTCCTGAGCTCCTCCCTGACCTCCATGCTCACTCACACGCGATGAGCAATTGAGCTGTCAGTCAAGCAGGAAGGGAAACTGGTGTTGAAACTGAACTTGCTCGCAGCGAGGTGCTCTAGGGGCCCAAAGGCAGAGGCCACTGTGTGGGCCCGTCTACCCTACAGGTTGCTCCGCAGTTGAAGTCACCTCACTGCACCTTTGAAGGGATTACCTCCAAGGCTCGGCATCCAAACACAAACAAATGTGGGTTTAAGGGCTATATTTAGGAGTCTTACACAGAAACACAGCTTAGTGGTGATTGAGTCTGTGCATGAAGCTGATAAAAATCAACATTATTCTTAACATTCTAACAAAAAATCATTTCTAATAAGATCCTGGTCCACTACCTATACAGCTATACAGCTGACAAAGCAGAAAGAAGATTATGAGAAAATTCAGATAGATCTCTGGATGAAAAAGGTTATAAACAATAATAGAAAGAGTGTGGGATGGGCTAATGTAAGAAAGTTAAACACAAAACTTGATGACAGACTGAGGTATAAGTACACATAGACAGGGGCTACTCAGTGGGGCGAAAAGTGGGACTGATTATCAAGGGCCCCAATGGGAGAGAGGTCCTGCACAGACTGCATACAGGTATGTTGGTTGTATACATGTAGTTAAATGGGTGAATATAGATCTGTTATATCTGGATATGTGGAAGGTGGATATATACTCCTGGAGGTGATGATGGACTGAGCTACAGCTCACAAGTATTGTGGCTTTCAAGTACTGCTTTCTGTACATATGCATATATATACACAAGAAATTAGAAGACGTCTAACTAGGCTGTATATATATCTGCAAATTAAAATCACCTTTGGTCACATTTCTGTAAATTATCAGCATAAACTACATAAAGACATCTTTTAGATAAGTCAAGAAAAAACCCTACAAACAAAAAGCAAAACATTAACCTATGTAAGCCTCTGTACATTACACACATTGATTTTAAACTTAGACATTCTTTGGGCAATTTCTCTGCACATAGTTATCACTTTGAAAAAACTGCATAGCTCTTTAATTACATATATAGATATGTAGTTCCTATTTTATAGTATTTTTTTTAAAAATATTATTATTATTGTATTTCTCCTCTAGTCTGTATCTCTTGATTTTTGCAATATTTGCTTGAATTGTTGCTTAATTTTTTTTTATATAGTTACATTATGCACCAGTACATCACCAGATATTTCTTGTGTGGGAAAACCTTTTTGGTAATAAACAGGATTCTGACTCTGCTAAAAAGTATCAAAATTCAATGGGACTGTCATGAAGATTCCAAGTGTAGGAGGTATTAGGCTTCATTTTAAGGCTAATTTGTAAATGAGAAAGATGATTTTAAACTCTAATGAGACAAGGCTGTGTTTTCCCATTTTGCGTTTTAACAAGAATTTAGAATTTGGAAAATCAATTAAACTGCCAAAAGAGTACAAAGAAGGGATTTTTCTCCATTATGGAGTGAATATATCATCTCCATTCAAGCAAAGAGTATTTGCTCTTTTAACAAGACAGAGTTCAACTAAAGACTTACTGAGTAACAAAGGTCTTATGACCATGGGATGTTCAGGATCAATGGTTTAACCACTGACCCACTGACTACACACACACACACACACACACACACACACACACACAGACACAGACACACACAGAGAGAGAGAGAGAGAGAGAGAGAGAGAGAGAGAGAGAGAGAAAGAAAGAAAGAAAGAAAGAAAGAAAGAAAGAAAGAAAGAAAGAAAGAAAGAAAAAGAAAATTTTATGAAAATGTCATTATTATGTCACATGAGAAGATTTAAGCAAATCCAACATGCATTTTACCCAAAGACCATGTGGATTAAATCGAAGGGGGACCTGCTGGGGCTTGGTCTACTAACTAGATCCTGCCAGTAAAGGAGGCTGGGACCAGTTGTTCATTCACTTGCTTTTCTCCACCCTCGTGGATGCATTCAGTACTGGAATAAAGACAGCTCACAGATAAGAAAAGGACAACTGGAGGGGTCTGATTCAGTAAGTGTCTGAATACATTAAATTCAATTAAACATATTTACTGTGCATGTGCTATATTTAATGTTTCTTATTTTGACCGTTTAAATGTAAAGAACTTTATTTATAATTTTGTAATGTATTATTTGTTATAATATGGTTACATTCATTCCTTAGTTCAAATGAATTTTGAAAACTCCAGCCAATAAGAATGCGATTAAACCCTGATTTTTACTTTTTTTTTTTTATTTTATTTTTTTTACCGTGTATATATTTCATAATTACATAGTCCGTAATACTCCGTAGACTAGCCGAATTATTGCAATAATGATTGAAAATATAATTTATCACCATGGCAAAAAACCATACAGCCATTAATTTATCATAATGATGATATTATGAAACCCAAAATATTCTTTGAGTACAATACGGTTATAATTTTCCGAGTAAATTAGGATACTACATGGTGGAGTGGCCTACTAGAAAGAGATTATTTTAATGTTTTTATTTTTTACATGGTATTATTATTATTATTATTCTTATTATTATTACTAACCAATCAAATGTTCCGGTATTTGTGTCGAAACTAAAAGACGCTGATGGGGCTGCAGCAGCTCAGAGGAGTTGAGGGTCAGAGGTTTATCTGAGCCGCTGTCCGCGGTGCTGAAACTGGATCCCCGAATCACATCACAACCTCACCAGACCTGAAGGCCCGAGCAGAGTACAGTGACCCAAATCTCATCTGCAGACTGAAAAAAATCTCATCCAAACAATAAAAGCTCATAAACATACACCAGTGTTTTTCTGAAACTATGCAGCAGGTCTGAACCCCCGATACACACAGCCGGAGTGAAAGAGGAAATAGACGGGTAACAATTATTACAATCAAATGCTTTGACCAGGAGTTTTTAAACTGTATGACCAAAACATCATCATCATCATCAATATCTATCTGCCTCTCTTGATTAATTGTTAGTGGCGCATTCCCAAACTGTCTCCTATAGAAAAAGTGTTTTGGTATAAAGATTTAAGTGAGAGGATGAGGCTGTGGTGTTCTGCAGGGACAGGTCTGATGTTCAGCATACTCGTTAATTAGGTGAATTTAATGAATGAGAACACGGGGTTCGCCTCCTCCTGGTGGCTCGGTGGGAAAGCGCACCCTCAATTATAATTGCATCAAACAGCTTTTTAATTTTGCATCTCTATCTTAAAATGCCGCCCAGGATAAATAGTGTTATGTAAAAAATAAAAATAAAAAAATAAAACATGCGTCCTCACACCTACGTCAAAGCAGTTATAAATTGATGTTTACAATGGATTTGATGTGTATAATTTATTTTAAATAGTCTGAACTCCGTTGACTTGTCGGGTGTTACCTTCCCTCAGGCTGCTGCGCACGTTGTTACAAGTGCTTTGACTTCGAGCCCTGTTTTCTAACACTGATGAGGAAGCCGTGAAAACAATGACAAAAATCTGAATGTTGATATGGCGCGGAAAAAATTATATAAATATTAATAGGCTACGTCTACTACAACAACTGCAAACATTCGAACAAAAGCAATAGGAGCTATTATTAATTATTATTATTATTATTATTATTAATAATAGTAGTAGTAGTACTACTTTTATTTTACATGTTTGTCTTTGTTGTATCACCGCCAATATCACCTCCCTCCAATAATAATAATAATAATAATAATAATTAGGGCTCATTGTTGTTATTTTTATTTTAATTATTATACATGTAACTTTTTGTTTGTTTGTTTTGTTTTTTGTCGTTTGGTGGTTACACATGTACTTACTAAATGACAATATCACCGCTACCAATAACACTCCAATAATGATAATAATAATAATAATAATAAAAACAACAACGATTATAACAATAATGATATTATTATTGTTGTTGTTATTATTGTTTTTGTTATCACCATTATTTTACACGTTTGTTTTTGTCGTTTAGTGGTTACATATGTACTGACTAATAGGCAATTTCACCGCCTCTAATAACAATGTCCTCCAATAATGACAATAATAATAATGATTATAAGAAAAACAACAACTACAATAATAATAATAATAATAATAAGGTTATAATTATTATTGTTGTTGTTATTCTCATTATTATACATAGTTTTTTGTCGTTTGTTGGTTGCGCATGTGCTGACACTAATGGCCATATCACCACTACCAATAATAATATAATAATATATTATTATATATTATTATAATAATATATTGCATATAATTATATAATAATAATATAATTATAATTATAATTATAATTTGTAGGTTAAAATTTTAAATAGTTTAAATCTACAAGTTAAATAGCGCATGCACAGTCCAACTTTATTATTCTCTTCAAAAGACTGTCACCTCTGATGACTTCCCGTTTCTCTCCTTTTAAACGCTCCCGTTTTCAAGTCGGACAATAAAACACGTTGTCTGTAAGTAAACTGGGAGAGAGAGAGAGAGAGAGAGAGAGAGAGAGAGAGAGAGAGAGAGAGAGAGAGGGGGGTGGGAGGGTGGGGTGACACCCTTTGCAACAAACCTACCCACTGTAACAAAGCCAGAGCGCACACGCGCGCGCACAAACACACACTGACGGGCCGTGATGCTGCGCTGTTTGGGGATAAGTGACTTCACTTGGTGCAGTGGGGCTTCAAAGCATGGGCAGGCAGCGGACAGAGAGCAGGGAGCTCTCTCTCACACACGCTGCTATCACACACTGTTTGTGGATGCAGACAGTGTGGTCGATCTATTGTGAATAACCTAATATTTTTTTGAAGGCTACAAAAGGTAGTCTCTTCATTGAGTTCACGGATAAAAACATTTAAAGTGGATTGATTAAAGATTTTGGTTAGTTTTTTTTTTTTAAACAAAGGACATGAGAGGGTATTTAACACCTCCTGATTTTTTCAACATTTAATTTCAGGAGCCTACACATATGCTCCTGTCAAATTTGAACATTAAATACTATGTGCGTTTAATATTGCCATCATATCCCCCTGCAGGATCTCCATCATGGATTTCAAATCGGAAGGGATTAACCTTGCGACTTTGCGCGCTCTGCTCCTGGCATGTGTGACTCTGCTGATCTCCCTCCACCTGTGGCGCTGGCTCCGGCAGCGGTCGATCCCCTGCCCGCCCGGTCCGCTCGCCTGGCCGGTCGTCGGGAACGCACCGCAACTTGGCAACGCACCGCACCTGTATTTTACGCGCATGGCTAAAAAATACGGCAACGTCTTCCAGATTAAACTGGGCTCCCGGACTGTTGTGGTGCTAAACGGGGACTCCATCAAACAGGCGCTGGTCAAGCAGGGGGGCGACTTTGCCGGCAGACCGGACTTCGCCTCTTTCCGGTACATCTCCGAGGGAAACAGCCTTGCGTTTGGCACCATGACGGACTGGTGGAAGATGCACCGCAGAGTGGCCCAGTCCACCGTCCGGATGTTTTCCACCGGGAACATGCACACCAAAAAGACTTTTGAGCACCACATCCTCTGCGAGTTCAGACAGCTGCTGCAGCTGTTTGTGGAGAAAACCAAGGAGGAGCAATATTTCCAGCCCATGACTTATCTCGTGGTGTCCACCGCCAACATAATGAGCGCGGTATGCTTTGGGCAAAGGTACTCCTACGAGGACGAGGAGTTTCGCGGGGTGGTGGGCAGGAATGACCAGTTCACCCAGACTGTGGGGGCTGGGAGCATAGTGGACGTGATGCCCTGGCTCCAATATTTCCCCAACCCCATCAAAACCATATTTGACAACTTCAAGAAGCTCAACCTGGAGTTTAGCGCGTTCATACGAGATAAAGTTGTTGAACACAGAAAAACAATCCAGTCAAGCACCATCAGAGACATGACAGATGCTTTTATACTGGCTATGGATTCTCTAAGAGACAAATCAGGGCTCTCATCAGGGAAGGACTATGTGCCCCCCACTATGGCGGACATCTTTGGAGCGAGTCAAGACACACTGTCAACTGCACTGCAGTGGATCATCCTCATCCTTGTCAAGTAAGCGTCATTTCATTTCACTGCTCCACCTCTTCAAAATTTCTAGTGGCAAACAACATAAATCACAGTTGGTCCTCAAGCTGTACAGACTTGAGAAAGTTGAGTAGCAATTGTGTTATGTAACAGCCCAGCGGGGAAGCAAAGACACAAGGCAGGTACTGACAGCCAAACATAAAGAGCTGAAACTGCTCCAGTCAAAGCGCCCAGTCAGCATTTTACAACACAAGTAGCAAGATCAGATTTTACAGTTTGTTTTCTAATCTGTCTTGATTGTTTAATCCCATCAGCGTCTGATGCCTTCATCAGTGTGTTGTGATACAACGCCCTGAGCCACTGTTTCCTTTAAAGAGATGGTGATCATAGCTCTGTGATGTTTTTCTAGCAGTGTATAAAGTGCTCAATAGATGTCACATCTTTTGCTTGGTAACTAAATGTCACTAAATGTCAGGTCAAGCGTCTGCAGATGGTCACTAAATTACAAGCGCATATGTTTCTGTTCAACAATGAGTAGGGTTTTAGAGTCCATTGCTAGAAAAATTTGAGCATAAAACATCTTCTCCTGCATCTCTTTGATTTTTGCTCACCAATTTATGGTGTACATTTATTTAATTTTGAAAAATAAAAGTTCTTTGCATGTATGTAAGATGGAAACATGTAAAATGCAGGTCTGGGGGTCCTTCACCATACAATTTGGAGCATAAAATACTTAATCTGGTGATTTTTTTATGCACCAATTTATTCTTCTTGTTCATCAATTTATGCTGTAAATGTCTTTATTTTTGTAAAAATAAAGGGCCTTTGCTTATATGTAAGAGGAAAACATAAAATGCAGGTGTGGGGGTCCTTTGGCAGAACATTTTTAATATAAAACATTTAATTTGCTACATTATTTTATGCACCATTTTATGCATTTTTCTGCATTAATTTATACTTTAAATGTCTTTAATTTTACTTACTTACTATCATTAAAGTGAAATGAGTGCAACCTCCATCATCAAGGCTGTCATCCTGAAATAAAAACAAAGACTTTTATGTAGACAAAATTAAAAACATTTAAACCATAAATTGATGCCGAAGTGCAAAATTTGGAGCATAACATTGACCAAAATGCGGGAGATTAAGTATTTTATGTTTAAAATGTTCTTGTGGAAGACCCCCAGACCCCCAATTTCATGCATTCTCCCAATGTTGTAACAAAAACTACACCCTGGATGAGGTAGTGTGGTGAAAATATGAAATGGATGAGGTAGTGTGGTGAAAATATGAAATGCAGGGTTTGCGGGTCTTCTACCAGAAAACGTTGTGCATCAAATACTTAATTTCCTGCATTCTGGTGCTGTAAATGTCTTCTTTTTTTAAATTAAAGGGTTGGGGGGCAAATGTGCATGTCCTCCCTAAACATCTGCACCTATGTTCACTATCATTTATAAAGTGGAAAACAAACAAGTGTAGCCTCTGTCATCAAGGCCGTCACCTAAAACGTAGGTCTTCCATGTGAATGTAGGTTTCCTGAGATGCAGGTGATACTCCAGCAAGAGGTGGACAAGGTGGTGGACCGCAGCCGCCTGCCCTCCATTGAGGACCAGCCACGGCTGCCTTACGTCATGGCCTTCATCTACGAGGTGATGCGCTACACAACTTTCGTGCCGCTCACCATCCCCCACTGTACCACCGTGGAAACCTCCATCATGGGCTACACCATACCAAAAGACACAGTTGTCTTTATCAACCAGTGGTCAATCAACCGCGACCCGTCCCTGTGGTCCCACCCAGAGATCTTTGACCCCCAGCGCTTCCTGGACCAGAACGGAGCACTGAACAAGGACCTGACTAGCAATGTCCTCATCTTCTCCCTGGGTAAGCGGCGGTGTATTGGCGAGGAGCTGTCTAAGCTGCAGCTGTTCCTCTTCATCGCCCTGATAGCACACCAGTGCAACATCACTGTGGATCCGGCCAGGCCGGCCAGACTGGACTACAATTATGGTCTGACTCTGAAACCTCATGCCTTCTCCATCGGAGTGACTCTACGGGATGATATGAAGCTGTTGGATGTGTCTACAAGGTTGTCCGTCCCTGAGGAGGTCAAGGACGAGCCCTCATCAGACTCATACACAAAGACATGAATCAAAACTGTAATAAGCAGAAATAAAATGAAGGCTGAATCACAAAGGGCTCATGAACTATGGCTCATGTTTGTGGGCTGAAAACTACATTTAAAAGCTGAAATCTCAGGCTAAATTCTTATCACTGATTACTGACTCATGTTTAAGTATTATAGTGTCAGGAGGGAACAGATGTGGCATCTGTTTGACACAAGAAATGGCATGGTGTGTGCACTTCACATCAGTCTGGTCTCCTACAGTATCAAACACAATCTGACATTTAGCAATTCTTTTGATTCATCAAGGCGGATGACTGCAGTTAGCTGCACATCACTGGAGATCAGCCTCAATCAGACCTCAGTGCAGTTAACAATATGATTACAGGAGCCTGAACAGCTGCTGTATCACACCTTTGTGATTTTAGTGTGAAGGCCATTGCTGCAAGAACTGATTGAAACCATCAAGCAAACGTCTTGCTTTCTTTGAACATTTTTGCTGTCAGACGAAAAAAATGACAACAAAAAAAAAACAATTTATCTCCAGAAATGTCAGCTTTTCATAAATCCCTTTAATTTGGCTGCAATTAAAATGCTTCTCTTTTTGATAAGGGTTCCGAAAGTAACCCTTTGAAACCTAAGCAAATTGGCTTGTTGGCAACTGGCAAGAGGGCAATGAGCAACTTAACAGGAAATTACCCCAAATTAGCAAGACATTACAGAAAAGATAGAAGAAAATGACCAGAAAATGAGAAATAAAGAAAGAATTTACTAAAACAACAAAAATCTAATCCAATCAAATATATTTTAATAAATTAAATTAAATAATTCTATCTCTCTAAAAATGTTTTCTTTTAATTTTTAGGTCAAGTCCTTGTCACCTTTTCATAATTTCTTGCTCACTATGTTTCTCTTTTTGCATTTTTCTTTTGAAAGAAATCCAACAAATTTGCTCAGGTTTCAATGGTTTAAATGCTTGTGAGAAGCATCTGAATGCAGCACAAAAAAAACTGATGGTAATCCAGTTTTGAAAGGGTTAAATGAAGAAATGAAAAATAGGTATACAATCAAAACTGGAGAGTTTTATGTGACAAAAGTAATGTGCCACCTAATGTCAGGCTCAATGCAGTGATTCTGCGTGAACAGGTGAATAAGCTCATGGAGTACATCAGCCCAGTATGTCTACTAAAATAAAATGTTCAATACTAATGTGTAGTTTTTCATACACAGTGAAAATCATTGCTACTCAGGAATAAGGTCTATTAAATGTCAAATACTGTTTTAACCAGAAGGCTTTTGAAAGTCACTGAATATAACCTAAAATCTACTGTAGACATTTAAAAGGCAAAGGGAGGGTAAGGGTACACCAAACAGACCTGCTGCTTGTGTCTGTAAACTGCTGTCCAATGCAAAGTATGAAAAGACTAATATTAGATCAGTGTTATTTAGTCGTGTATTGCTCTTTTTTGTTACTCACAAAGGTTTTTGTTTTAAAGTTATAGAATGCTGATCTGTGGGAAATTTCATAACCCCATCTTTTGTAATTTTCCCGCTCAAGTTGGCAGTAACCAAGTCGTTTCTTCTGTATGTTGTTTTATTTGCAAGAATATTCATGCTGTCCAATGAGGGCTGAGACACGGGGGGTTATTTTATAGTTTTTGTAGGCTCATCTAATTGCTGCCTCAGGCTGAGAGACAAATGCGCTGACTGTAAAGTCTTGGATTTTAGCATTTGTTGGCTTCCAAATGAAGAATTTTGGAAAAATGTAACTCATTTCATTTTTGAAATAGCAAGTCACTAAGGGAGTGTTAATGGTCCAGTGTGTATGATTTAGAGGGATATATAATATAACATAATATGATATAAAAAGTAACTGAAAATAAGAATCATTGTAGTTTTTTTTTTAACCTTAGAATGAGCTGTTTATATCTACATCGAAGCAGATCCTCCTCTATGGAGTCTGCAGTGTTGCACCATCATGTTTCTACAGTAGCCCAGGACGGACAAACCAGCTGGCTCTAGTGAGTGAACACATTAAAGTTAGACGTCTGTCACTATCCCTGAGTCTCGTCAAAAATAAATAAATTTATTATAAACACTACTGTGGTGTACAGTGCAAGAGAAGGGAATAAAAGTATCAAAACTCTTTTGTCGCCACGTAACAAATTAAAACTTCCATATGGCTTAAATTTGATCTTTTTCTTACAGAGTGAAGAAATATCTGAAATCCAAAACTTTACAGTGTCTTTACCTCATATGCTTCTTATGTAGTTAGATGAGTGCAACAAAAGGCATTCATTACTGCTCACTGCAGCAACACAGAACTTTAAGCTCTTACTGTAACTGACGCTGTGATGTTAATCTCCTGAGTATTTCTTCAATACGCTTGCCTGGAAGTTGTTCTGAATGATACTGTACAGCTACATAATAAACCGACACTTTAACTATTCCTCTGTTTCTCATTGATGTAGTTTCCTCTCCACAGGTTAAAGGTGAAACGATGGACACACATACCATTCCAAAATCTTTCTTTCAACAGTCTTCAAATGCACTTTGATTAATCCTTTGAAACTTGAGAAAATTGGCTTGATTTCTTACAAAAACTGTCTTGAATTGACTTCATTATTTCTATTATTATTATTATCATTATTTATTTATTATTATTATTTCTATCAGACATCAAACATATAAAATACTGAATAATAATTACAACAACAATAATCGTAAAAATATTTTTGGGGGCTTTTCCTCTAATTAAAATTAAAAAAAAAAATTATAACTATAACTATAACTATATAAAATATTCATAACTTCTAATAATTTCTCAATTTCTCAATCTCTCTTTCTCTCCCTTTAAAAACATATTTTCAGGCCATTTTCTTGCCACTTCTTCCTAATTTCTTGTAATTTGTGTTTTTTTTTGTTTTTGCCAAGTTGCTCATTGACTTTTAAGTCATGTTCTCAAAAGAAATTAAATCAATTTGCTCAAGTTTCAAAGGGTTAAGGTAAGAGAGATCGCGATTTTGGTTAGGTCTGAAATAGTTAATTAAGAAAAAACAACAATGCTCTGGTCACTGACAGTGGATACTTTTTTTGCGAGATTGCCTATTTTGGAAGAAAACAACTGAAATATGTTTTTACTCAACATTTTGCTGATTCGTTCAGTATCAACACTTTTGCAATTTGCGAGATATGTTAATGGGCAACATTTCCTCATTGTGCTCAGAAAACATCATTTGTTTGGCATTACATTTTCCTCAAAGCATATTTGCGTGTTTTAAAATTAGTTGTATATAAATGGAATTTCTAGGAGACAGGGCTGAGATTTGACACCACTGTGACTCCGTACCTGATGCTGATTAACATAACATGTCATACAGCCTCACTGTAAACTCCGTATGAAGTCTTGGCATGTTGCCAGGTCAGGTGGGAACAAAAGGGAAGTGTTTGGGAGATCCCTTTCCTAGCACAGCATTTTATCTCGCCCTGCCAGAACATCCTGTACTTTATCAGCGAGAGCCTTGCAGCCAGCCGGCCAGACAACTTTTCGGAGTGCGTGACAAATTCAGATAAAACCACAGTTGATGATTACTGATTATGGCTTGCTCCATGCTCCGTTTCATGTTTTTTTTACAAGTACAAAATTGAATCTGTAGACCAAGGAGCGCCAGTGAAGTCATGTGTGGCGACGGTCCAAGCATAATCTTTATGAGTCGGAAGGAAAATGCTAAGTTTGCTTTTGCACCTCTGTGCTGAAATAAGAAGTCAAAAGTGAGCTGACAAATCATCAGACACAAATGAACTGCAGAGACACAGACAGTGTCCTGGGTAATGTGCCTGAATCAGTGGGATAATGACTTGAGTTATAATAGAAGAAGATATCAGCCTTCAGGGGTTATTGCTTTTGTTGTGATCCCCTCCTTGCATTACAGGAAGCTGCACAAGGAAGCAAATATTCCTAATGCACAGCACAGCCACACAACTGTGTTATTCTGCAAGTTATTAGAAGGAAGCACAAAGAAAATCTGCTGATTTAAAAGCTGAGGGAAGAAACATCATGTCTTGCATTATAAAGCAGGTGCCCTGTGTGAGTAGAGAGGGCCATGGTGGAATAAGCCTGCTGAGAAAGATGAAATATCACATGAAGTGGTGGTAAGACACATCCTATGTCATTACAGCTTACACCTGTCAAGACTGCATTAACAAGATTAACGTGAATCTCTCTATTTAAGCTTGTATCCTGCATGTACGCGGCACAACAAGATCCTCCTGCTGCGGACTGTGAGTTGTGTAACTTAGACATACCTGAGCTTAGGCTGTGAATGGAGGGATGTACGTAGATCTGAATGAATCTTTGCAAGATTGTACAGATGTGATGTTCAGGGAGGAGGTCACCTGCTGTCGAGGCCGACCGATGGAAGCTCAGGAATGAAGAACAAAATGTATGCAGTCAACACCATCATTGCTGAATGCTAAGCAGGTCAGCTGGAGTACAGTGTTTACAGGAGGGTGAGTTTAGGTAAGGAGAACAGACTGAGTCATGAAGACACAGATCTGTATTTCACCCTCTCACATCTGTGTAATCAATGTATCGACAAGTTCAAGAAACTTAAAGCAAAATACAGCCTCAGGGCACCTGAAGGCTCCAGGTTCACTGTGTGGTTATGAGTTTATGGTAATTTGATCAATTTCCTTTTTTTTGTGTAATCCTATATGCATGCACCACTGAAGCACCAAACAAAGTGAAACGGGGCTAAAGGTGGCACCTGCATTATTACATCACCTCAAGGCCTCTTCTTGCTGAGGAGCTCAGAGTTAAAATCTCAGATTCAGGTCATTAATATTGGTTTGTTTAGTACTTACATAAACCTAAACCAATTTGTGGTTAATGAAGTTATTCTTTTCTACTTCATTACTAACAATACTAAGTTTACACGTGATGCACAGCAAGTGGGAGAAGCTGGTGGGATGGAGGGCCTTTAGCTTTTTGGGTGGTATGCTTATTAGGGTCATTCCTGTTTTGCAGCAACAGTTTGGCCTCATAACCTTTGTTAAAACAGGTGATTTTTTTTTAAAGTAAATAAGACTAGTGACATGTTTAAATGTCAGAATATCATATTGGCCAATCAGACACTCAATGATTTCTATGATAAACTGGTTTGCATTAGTCTATACAAGGTGGAAATTATGTGAGTGATCCAAATTTAGTTATCCTTATACATTCATTTATTGGATAGCCGTAATCCTCTTAAGGGTCCCAGTGGGGCTGAAGTCTATCCTAGCTGACATTGCCAGCGAAAGACAGGGTACTCCCTGGACAGGTCGCCAGACTATCGCAGGGCTGACACCTATGGGCAATTTAGAGTCACCACTAAACCTGTATGTCTTTGGACTGTGGGTGGAACTGCAGAACCTGAAGAAAACCCACGCTGGCATGGGGAGAGCATGCAAACCCCGCCCGACCCGGGTTCAGACCTTCACCTCTCTTGCTGTGAGGCAACAGTGCCAACCACAACACCAGCATGCTGCTTACCTTATACAAATCAACAGAAATTCCATAATTTTATCAAATATGTTTCAAAAAGCTTCTATTGGACCAACTTTCTTCATAATGAAGCCTAACAGGACAAAACACTAAGACTGTGACAAACAGACTAACAACATGAAATAAAGACATGAGTGAATACCTCAATGGTGATTAAAGAAGCCAAATATGGTGAACATTCTTGATGAATTACAGTAATAGGTGGCTGGGTTAAACAACAATAAAACTACACCAGAACATCCATTTATAAACTCTCACACAACTTGTGCAATATAATGCATAATAATAAGAATAATAATGCATTTTTCATTAAGATGTCATGATTTTAAACACTTCAGCACAAACAGTTTCATGCATAACTGAGTTGTGTGTGCTACTCAGCTACCCTAAGTGTGCTACCCTAAGTGTTTTAGCACAAAAAATGCATGTATTTAAGTACTGAGCATACAACAGGATAAATGAAACTTGGATGATATTGCACGAGTTGTGTGAGAGTTTGTAAATGGATGTTGAGATTTAGTTTTGCTGTTGTGAAACGTAGATTCCAATGACTTCAGTTCATAAGGAATGTTTGTCTTTTTTGGATTCTCACCATAGAGGCATGCGAGAAAAACAATTCATGGATTCAAGGCAACACAAGGTGAGTAACTGACTTTTTATATTGATATTTATAGTATATAGTAAGTCAGTTAGCAGGTGAAGTAATCTTTTAAAAAAGACAGAAGTGCAGGAAAACTGCAGGGAAATTGCTGCCTGCTCATGACAGAAATCAGCATGTTATGGGTATCTACTTGTCTTTTCTGTCTGGATTTCATGAGAAAAAAATCTGTATGCTGCAGCCTCTGAATTCTTATGCAACATAGTTTTTTAGGACAGCATGTACAGACATCAAGATTAGATGCAATCACACACACAGACATTCTATATAATGCCTGCGAACAAACACAAAACATCCAAAGTTTCCTTCATATGTAAACAACAACAGCTGTACGTGAATTCTGCAGCTGTTTGAGCTGAAGTGCACAGGCAGCTAATAAAATCAGTCAGGGAAAGGTAAAGTTTTCACGACTGTATAAACAAACACCTGTGCTCATTTAGAGTGGTTCTACTGTGGAAAAAAAGGCCCAGACATGACTAGACTGGTGGCCTGAATCTGATCCAGTAACAAATTCCCAATTGCCCTGGCACAAAATGTACAGTCTGGGGAAAAGGGAAGAGATGCCTTAAAACTCCACAATCACTGATAGTCATGCAAGAGTCTGCTTGTTACATTTTTACTAGTTTATGGATTAAGATCAATGTAGGTTATGACAAAAAATAATTACAGTACATTTTAATGATAAGTTAGAGATTACATTGTAAGAGGTTATTCCCTGTAAACGGCAATAAAACTAACAAGCACACAAACGAGCCCTTGAACAAGCAAGAAAAGCGGCAAACTGACACCTCGCACCAGGATTGCACAGATTTAATTATAGACTGCAGCTCCAATAATCATTCAGTGCACACCGCCTATGACAATGTACAGTGTAACCTCTATGTAGTGTATAAGATTTGAGGAATATTGTACTTTGGCATATGAAGATACATTCGTAGTGCTGGTAGAAAAATCTGTAAAGTGACAAATGAAAACATTTTTTTCTGTATATTTCACAACATAAAATAAATTAAAACAAATAGGACTCTAAATCCATAAACTCACCTGAAACAAATCTCAAGAGTAACCAAAAATAACCACTTACGGTTTCAAGATTTCAACATGCAGGTCTAAAATGTATCACACTTAACACGACAGAGTAGAAACATGATCAAGTGAGACAGTAATAAAATGAAACATTACATCAGTCAGATCAGGTCACCTTTAAGTGGCATTATCTAACCTGGAATGCAATTGTACAGTATGCACCATCACCTAATGGCACAGCAAAGTGTCCGCATCCTCTGCTTACTGCATTATAATTTTAATATAAAGCCATTGGTCCAGCGTTTTTGCAACAGAGAAACAGATAACGGAAAACCACAACCTGCCCTCCACCTTCTCAGACTCAGTTTACATGCACACCAGTGCTCCATCTAAACATGTTGTTTGTTCCTCCGTGTACTGATGAAGCCTAATCAACTTTCAAATTGTGGCTCAGGTGGACTTAACCAGGGTTGTTTTTTCATTTAAGGGGATCTATGCAAAATTCAGAGTGCATTTGTTTGTTGTAGCAGAAGACACTGTGGTGCAGGTCTCTGTAGGTGACGTGCAAGCTATGGGTGTTTGTTGCAATATGCTCCAAAATACATGGCAAACTAATTATTCTGCAGATTAGAAAAAAAAAAAAAACAAAAATCAAAAAAATCAATAAGTGTTATGGGAAGAACATTAGTGGAAAAGTAGGCTGTCTGGCAACATAAATAAAGCACAGACGCTAAACATTGCATTTGTGTACTGTAATTTTAACAACTGTTCTCAAATTTAAAATTATTTTATTCTGCTCTGTCTCCCCCCTGGTCACCATTTTTTAAATGAGGCTGTTTTTAGCTTTAACCTCAATCTTGCAATTCTTCCAAACCCTGCAGCAAAAAGTTTCTTCTTTCACGATTATTTTTCCTGGAAGAATAGCTGCGGCAAAGCTCTAGCCAATGGGGCACCTAATAAACTTAACTTTCCCAAGTGTGTTGCTATTTCTCTTTAAGAATTAAAGGCCACTTGACTGTCCCTATAATCTCTCAATAAATAGTCATTGTGGATTATTACAGTGGTGGGCACCTAAATAGAAAAATTCAGAGGTACACAACCAAGCACAATAACAACTTTCAAAGCCTTCGCACTCGACCCGCAGGGGGTAATTGTCATTTTTTTGGTGCAAAACACAAGATACCAGTGCTAATGGCATAAACAGCGCTCAAAAATATACTCAACAGTGTTCGCCAGGGGGGAACCGGAGGGTAGGTGCTACGCTTCCACGGCAGCACTATCCTGATACCAGCTGTTACAGCCATATAAGCATCGTGCAGAGCTAGCCAGTGATAAATGCACTAACATGCATGCCAGGCCGAACTGACTTACTACAACAAACCACAGAGAAGCTCAGATTACAACACACACAAGAGGAGTGTGACTTCATTCTCTGCTCAGCACGCCATTACTCCAATATATCTTTACAAAGAAAATAGTGTTTTGCTGCTATATTAATGCCCTGAATGTTGCACATAGAACCTTTTATTGAAACCTGAGCAAAACTTTAACTGAACCTTAAACAGCATGATTAAGTGTTGTATATATGTAAAGAAATAGGAGCCTTCTATGAAAATATGTGTCTTGGCATACCTATTGGAGTGGTGGCACTTTGTTTGCCTCCACACTTTCTGTCGCATTGAGAAGGTTCAAAAGAAAACAGATGTCTCAAAAAAAAAAAAAAAAAAGATTTTAGATTACGAAGATTTAAAAACTATAAAATGTAAGGCAGTCAGAGCTCCATGTGAATGTTCAAAGAGGAACTTGAAAAACTAGAGAATTCAGGAAGCCCCCAGGACAAGAAACCTTCCTAAAAAGTTCCAACAGGAACTTGGGATTAAAAAAGGGGAGATTTGCTCAAAAACACCTGTACAGATGCTCAGTAACACTTTACAATGAGTTAGAGTCACAGACAGTAAAATGATTCAGTGAGTGACAGAATTGTATCAGAGCGATCCAGGAAAAAAAAAAACTACAGCAGGGCTTTCTGAGAGTGTACCATGTCTCCATGTTGACATTACTGACGCAGGACATGGAGCTAACTAAACAATTCAATGGACAGATTAGCCCACAGATTTAAAAAAAAAAAAAAGTAACCTAAAAAACATCTACCTATATGTGTGTTAACAGTATGTAGTTATGGCCAGTGAGCACTGATGCTGGTCTGAGTGAGGAGTGCAGGAGGTCGTCCAGTGGTCACAGCATTCCAAGATCTTTGTTTGGGTGCGCCATTGTCTCATGTGCTTTTGTTATTGCCATCTGAATGTGTGGTGGGAGACACAACAACAGCAAAAACAAAAAAAAAAACAAAACAGGACGGAACAGGAAGGAACAGCAAGTCCTGTGGGTCACTTTGCCAAAAAGCGACAGGTCTTTGTTGTCAAGGAAACTCAGTATCCTTGAGACAGAGTGAAGTGACTTTCACTATCAGAGCAATCAGACCTCTGGGAGAAGGTCTGCTACACACAGATCAACTGCGATTATACTGTATATATACTAACAATCACCAAATTTACCATAATCTATGACTAATCCAATTTCAGTAAAGATTAAAATGAACAAAATCTACCTTAGATTAAATTGTCTCACTGATTTGGTACAACCAGGTGTGAGTTTCTTTTCCACTATCAAAACATTAAATAAAAATCTGATTTGAAACTACAGGTTCCCCACACATTTTTACAAATACATCTTTTTAAAACCTTTCCTTACATTTTCCATACTTCACCTAATTTCAATGAGTTAATTTGAGTGGTTTTAAAGGGATACCTGTATCACTGTTAACATTAGTAAACACGTACCTCCCACGCATTCACGGATAAGCAAACTGCTCGCATTGCTAAAATTCCTCGCTCGTTAGACATTCCTGTCACAAACTAGCTGCATATGTCCACTGCCATTAGACCAGACTGGCACATACAGGTACTTCACAAAACATTAAGGCCACGCCCCTTTTTGGGGGATAGAAAACAGACGATGCTATTGATGTGATTTGATATGTGTTGGGATAACAACCCTCACATTTATATGCTCTTATTTCTTGTTAAACAAACATTTGTTTATTTAATATGTCAAATTAATATTTTGCAATCTTGCCTCAACCTGAACGTCCTGATACCTCAATAAATGATGTCATGTACCTTCAGGCTTCCCCAGTCCAGGTGGATCTACACAGTGGAAAGATATAGTTATCCAGATGGATGATGATTTAATTAAACAATGTATATTTGATTGAATTATCATAACATTAGGCTGTATGCAAGCATTATTTGTAATTAACCAACCTGTTAATAGCCAACCCTTTGATCTAGAGGCTGTTAGCAATTTACCACAATGACAATAAACATTCATTATTGTATGTGCCTTAAATCTCAGTGTGAAATCCTCAGTTAACCTGCAATTTTTTCAGCATTTTCCTGTGTTCTTACTGATGTTGCCTTCCCACAAAAGGGGGTGTGACCTTGGCGATGACTCAGTGCAGGTCTGGTCTACGTGTATAACGTGATACTAGACATGTTCACCAATCACTCGACGGAGAACTCAATTTTAAATTTGTAATACCAGGAATGTATGTTAAACTAAACTATAAACTATAGCCAAAACAATGTACATTCAAAACTTTTAATTCCAAACCTTTCCCAGGCTTGGAAGACGTTTTTTCTAATTTCATAACTTTTCTAGAAACTTAATGACTGTGGGAACTCTTAAAACTATATGGGACGGCTCTGACTGTGGTATTGCGCCCATTGATTATATAATGCCACAGCACACCCTCCACTCACAGAGTGAATTAACATGATGGCCTCTCAATGCACACTATACACACACACACACACACACACACACACACACACACACACACACACACACACACACACACACACACACACACACACACACACACAGCCTGTAGCACATGGAAAATACATTTCCAAGAGAATGTGCTATGTGCACGCTGTCGTCACACTCCGAGCGCCGGTAGGAGCAAGCCCAACTCCTTTTGTGCGTCTTCATCCTGAGGAAAAACATTATTTAAGATACAAAAAATAAAATTGTATTAAACAGGATATTATCTTGTAGACGGAATAACCCTGTGAGATAGATATAAATACAGCAATTGTACAGTGATGAGGTCTACCTCTTTGGACACGACATTCATTGAAGAAGCAGCTTCACACATCTTTCTAGCTTTCCCCATCTGTCCCAGGTCTTTGTAACACTGTCAAAGACAGGAAGCAAAATCCGTCAACGTACTGTGTAGTCTTCAGTCTCGGATCCCACAGAACAGTGCACAGCGTCATCCAAAAACAAAACAAAACAAAACAACACAAAACAAGTTCAACTTGAAGTTCCTGGTACTGACCTTTGCTAGAAACACATAGTTGAGTTTAGAATATCCCGGCTGGATCTCCTCAACCTGAATAATAAAAAAACAAAAAACTTTAGTTTTAGAAAGACAATTCATCTTTCTTCTTAATGCAAAAAATACAACTATGTCACTCCAGTACTTTTTATAATATTTTCATGACAACAAAGCGGTAAAGCTTTAACAGTACAGTAGCTACTAGCATACCTGTTAATGTTTTAACTGGACTAAACTATATGAAGATTTCTATAGTATAAAGCAGAGTAGGAATCTCCCATGTAAAGTACATAAAATGAAAAAGCTCTGAGCTAACACTGCCTAAATTGGTTAGTTTTGTAACCACGTGACAAAATGCCTATCTAAATAACCTGTATCAGTGAAAGTGTATCCTACATTTAGAATATTATATTCTGACAGGGAACTGAAGTCACTATCTCAAAGCCAAAAGAAAAAAACTCCAACGACAAAAACACTAATTTTACTTTGAAGAACACTGACGTTGCTGGTCTACTGCAATTATTCCAAAAACAGCATATAATCTGTTACAAAAAACAGGGCTGGTCTCCATATCTAATTTCATTTTATTAATGACAACTGTACAGGGGGTGATTTATTTTAATAACTCACCCGTTTATATTTTATATGGTCGAAAGTTACGCATATTTAAGGGCGGGCCACTTTAGGTGAAAGGTTGTTTGTGAGTCAGATCCACCCCTCACTCCTTCACAGCTCCAGCCTCTCATCCAAATGGTCACTTCTGGCTCAAAAAGCCAAAATGGTCACGGTCAAAATGCCAGATTCTGGGCTTCAAAATGGGACTCCACAAAATGGGTGAAGTCCCGGTAGCTACATCCATTATTTAGATAATCTATGATTAAAATGAAGCCCGTGTCCACAGTGATACATAACTTCAACAACACAGTACATAAAGTAAGCACAGCAGAAATGTCAGACAGGTTGAACCACCGTGCTCAATCTTTAAACATTACAGTTAGGGCTGAAAATGAAAACAGAAACAAACAAGTTTGCCAGTTTTACCTATGGTTGCAAATAAATCAGTTGCCAGTTATCTGCCTGGAAGAGATTGTTGTTGGGTCTATAGTCTGGATTTAATTGAAGACACAGATCTTCACCCAGACATGGTCAATAGTTGTACCTGTATAATTACAAAGACCTACAACAACATTTAGCTTGACTCATTCACATGCCTGTCTTCCCCCTGCAGCTCCTGCAACCATAACAGCTCTGCTACAGTTAGTCAAGTACAGATAACCACAGGTTAGAGGCTGGGGACCTGCGTAACCCTACAGGACGTAATTTGTTAAAGCTCGACAGCCTCACCGGAGGCTCTCCTTGGGGTCAGGAGCGGCATGTTGAAACAGAAACTACCTAAATCAAATTGATGGGTGAGATACACAAGACATGAGGAAGAGGCATGAACAGGAATATTGGCCAGAAGCAAAATTCATTTCATTACTATATAAACACTTGAAATGTGGGATCACAGATTAAGCCTTTCTAAATATGAAGCGCTTGGTCTTTGGAAAAAAACTGAGTACAGAAGCAACCTGGAGGCAAGTTGCATGTGAACACTACACAAACAGGATGCCGTACACTGCATGTCTCATTAATCAGAGCGGCTCAAGGGAGAACTTGCAATCACTTCAAATGTATGGAAATAAAAACAATAACACAGAAGATATTACAATATCAGGCCTTATTTTGTGTATTTTTTTTTTCTAGTTAAAAGTCTGTTAATATACCAGGCACAATGACTGAGTGGAAGCAGTCCTGCAGGCATAAATATGCTTCCAACAAAGGGCAGATTGGATCATCAAACAGCATCTAAAACCCCCTTCCCCAACTTTCCAACATAGGAACTACGTCCTGTAACTTTCTGAAAACAATAGTCACGCCCACTTGTGTGGACTACTTTCATTAAAAAAGTCAGATGTGCAATAACTTTTCTCTCTCAATTTATTCTTCACACAGATAGGTGTGTATCGAAGAAAGGCACACTATGTTTCGGCTCATTTCGAAAGCTGACTACAGAGGTTCAACTTCAGACTGGAGACGGTAGCGCCTCAAAGCCTGGTAGCCGCCAAATTAAGCTTAGTAGCTTCTCCATCAGATTCCCAGTTGAGGTGAAAGTATCACTGCAGTGCTGACCTGCAGCAACTGTTTCAGCATCTTTTTTTTTTTTAGATTTTAATTTTAACCATATATCATTGCTGTTTGTGATTGATTATTTATAAAGATTATTTTTGGGGCATTTTTCCCTTTATTGAGAGGACAGCTTAAGATAGAGAGGAGAAGGGGGAGAGAGAAGGGGGGATGACATGCAGCAAAGGGCCACAGGCCGGAGATGGACCCGGGTCACTGCAGAAACCGCAGCAATATAGGATGCAGGAGGAATATAATCCAAAATCCGAGAGAAACTAACATCATCAGCAACCAAGACTACATGTAGCTGCATGGAGCAGGTTAGACTACATAATGTAAACACTTGCAGTAACGTGCCTGCAGCAGACGACATATAAAGAAATCTGTCATAAGCTTATGTCAGCTTGACTCAAATGAAGTAAAAAAACACTGCAAAAAGAGTATTAAGAATGTTCTGAAGCCTGAGATTTTTGGTCACATGGATAACCTCCGTTTACGTTATTAGTTACCTTATATCACATATGAGAGAAAATTAGGAAAAGCATAAAACGTCCCCTTGAAGATGCTGAATGTATGCATAGAGGAGAATGTTTGCAGAATGAATCACGGTACCTTAAGAAAATTCTTCAGTGCATCTTCGATCGTGGCACTTGGAGGTTCTCCAAATAATGTTGCAGCAACTTTCCTCTCAATCCATGACAACTGCGCCACCTGCAAAATGATCACCTCAAGTTGAAGGACAATTCTGCACATAAGTTTAAGACAAACTCAAAACCAGGCTAAAAGGCAGCATATTACTGGCCTCTGGATAAGGTTTCCCACGCTGGGTGAGGTTGGAAAGGTGCTTTGTTGCATCTGTAACTACACCCAACACAGATGTCACAATGACACTGAAGTACGCCTGCACATCACCAAAGTGACGTCACAAGTTTAACCACCAGAGGTCAACAAAAACAAGATTCTCAGTGAATGTTAAATTACTCTTGAAGACATCTTTAACGAGCTGTTGTAAACAGCTAAAATTTTCCCAACAAGATTCAATGTTCCCTTTTTTATGAAATGAAGTGGAAATTCCACAATTAATAATCTTTCACATTTTTTAAAGCTGTTGAGATATTTAAGTAATGCAGATATTTTTTCGTAAAATATAATTACATCTGTAAAATTAAGAATTTTAACAGTTAGTGGAAACAAAGTTAATGAATTTTGTAGGTATTCGTTTCCATACATTTCCTCGCTGGTTTGGTTGCATATCATTTTTCTTAACTATTCCAGACCAAAAAAACACAAACACACTTTCCCGACTGACTTTTCCAGTATTTCCATGACCACATGTACCGTGTACACTGATACTTTTCTACTGACACTTTTCGCAAACCATGATAAAGGCCAGGAGAAGCCTGGGTCAAACATGTTATGTTCCTGCCTTGCACCATTCATCAGAGCAACGTCTAATTGCAGGTGTAGCATTGCTTTGGTGTCATCAGAGGACCCTTCAAACAGAACCGCTGGCTCAATGCAAACAGTACATCACTGTTGAACATGAATGCACCACAGTTGGTCCATAAAACTCAATCCCTGAAAATATCAGGTGTTACTGCTTCGTGAAATCTGCACGGCCCCTCACTCCCTCTGTGGTACCAACAGTGTAGGTGAGTATTATATAATTTAATCAGAGCGATCTCTGTAATAGCTTCCTTCCTTTCATGCAGTTAGTCTGACAACTGGCACCAAGTTATGTGATAAATAGCTCATGAAACAACAGGGAAACTCAACAGCAAACATCTGTAAACCTTTGTATCTTCATGACAGTTATGGAATATAACTAGGCACATTTACTCAAATCCTGTACTTAAGTATGAATTTGAGGCACTTGTACTTAACTTTAGCATTTTTTCTTTTCATGCTACTTTATACTTTTACTCCAACACATTTCAGAAGAAAAATTGTACTTTTTAATTTTCTAAGTTTATCTGAATGCTTTAGTTACTTTGGCATTTTTTTTTTAAATTTGTAAACAGTTTATACAGTACAGCTGTAACAATTAGTTGATTAATCAATCAGTCGAGTCATAGAAAACTATTTGATAAACAACATAGAAAACTATATGATAAACATTTAAGTCTTTTTCTATGTTTTAAATGATTTTACAATTCGGGGGGTGTTATTTTCAATTTTGTTTATAATTTTGTTGTTTTTTATTTTTCCCCACTTTTAAAATAATTCTGACTTTGGGAGAGTTTTATCTATTTTTAATTTAATCTAACTAAGTTTAAGTTTTGTGGTGTTAATTTTTTTTATGTTAAAGTTTGGGGTGTTTTTGTCTTTATAATTTTGAGTTTTGGGATATTTTTATGACTTGTATCTATAGTTTTGAGTTTTTGTGGGGTGTTTTTCCTTTTTTTCTAAAAAAAAATTTGGTTTTAGGATGTGTATTGTTTTAAAGATTTTTTCTGAATTGGGTACTTTTACTTTTAATACTTTTAGTAAATTTTTCTGATTATACTTACTATTACTTAAGTGCCATTTGTATTTTCACAGGATGGAAATAGTACTTTTACCTAAGTAAAGGAGCTTAACACTTCTTTTACCACTGCTTAATGACAATAATTCGTCATCACAAATCATTTTCAAATACACCAATGGTGTTTAAATGACTGACAGATGAGATATTATCGTCATAGCACTGAAAGAACATGAGCTGAACAGAAACAGGATGAAAGTATCTCTCTGGTACAATCTGATTTAAAGCTAACAATGGCTGGTGTTAACCTCCTGTAGCGTTTCTGCAAATATCGCAGAGGGAAAAATAAACCTCAGCGAAGCCTAAACAGTGGAAATGAATGAGGGGAAACCGTGGGTGGGTTAGCACAGGGAGGAGGGGGGCACAGAGACATGTCAGCCTCCATAAATTCACCGTTTGTGTATGTGAGGAGAGATAAATGTGTTGCACAGTGTGTCGGGAGGGTCACATACAGCGTAGCACCAGCGGCCCAGCAGGTAGTAGGACATGGGATCTTGTGGCTTCAGCTCAATGGCTTTATCCAGATGATCCTGGGAGGGGAAGAAAGACAGACACACAGACAGACAGGGAGAAGATTTTCACTGTTGATTCATGACACGGCTGCTATTTCCACTGCCTTCTGTTCTGGCCTGATCTGTCCTGCTTCACCAACCCACAAGTATTTCACAAACACCTCTCACACACGCGATCTCGCAGAGCGACCACACACTCCTGGGCTGTCACGCACCCTCCCACGTTCTTTTCCATTCTCCCTCTCTTTCTGATTCAACCCCCCCCCCCTCCCTCCCCCCATATCTTCCCTCTCCGGCGCTCTATGGCTTTATCTTTCACCTGTCAAGAGTTTTGCAGGTACACAGTGTTTGGGGGAAGCCGCTGACAGAAGATAAAATGCTACGTGCTGTTGTTCCACACTCAGTCTTATGAAAGCCAAATGCTGTAGGAGTGGCTTACTGGTTTAAGTGGTATGACTAGCCGACCCCCCCACTCCACACTCTGAGAATATGGGAGAAGCAATGTTCAACATATATATAAAATGCATACACATAATAGTATTAGTATTATATAAATTAAAAGGTTCCAGACACAATATATAACTGCAGAGTACAGATAGCTTACCTTAAAGATGTATCCGTTCTTTATCTTGTTCTGTACCGTGTCATATTCTGCCATAATTCCACACATGATGGCATACCTTTGGAGAGATCAGCTGTGTATCAGGTGTCTACAAGTAATACTGCTTGGCTCATTATTTACAGAGAAAACAAAACAGACAACAGATTTATTTAAAAAGAAAATTAGTTTGATCTGTTTTTCACAGATTTTATGTTCCCTGCACCCAGAAAAAATCAAGACTGGCAGAAAATGCAAATGAGTAAAAGTTAAGTATAGACAAGGTTAATAAAAAACAGAAAAACACGCATTACAAATGGCAATTTAAAAATATTTCTGAACCCATTTAAGTTTTAAAAAATATTCATAGAAAGGTGTTTAACAAAGAGCGAGACACAGTTTAAAGGCATCAGTATACTTTAACCACAGTGCCTATTTGATGGTTGAACAATGTCTGAAACATTGAAACCTCATAAGAATCAGGGGGCGGTGTCCAAAAATTTTTGTAACTTTCCAAAAACCTATGATCTCCCCAGTACGCACATTTCATGCAGTGATTGAGAGGTGTGCAGAGGTGAGTAAAAAGGCCATTGTTCTCAGTAATACAATAGTTGTGCAACAATACTTTTGAGCACAGATTGTCCAAAAGTGCGTGCCCTTATCTCCACACAAGTGCGGTGTGTAATGCAAAAGCAGAGTTCAAATCTTCACATTCTCACTTCCAACTTGTCAAATACAAATGCTTGATCAGTTGCTCCTCACGTCAGAATATAATGCACTAGATAGTGCGCCTGTGTCAGCTTGAACAGTGAGGAAGGGCACATCAATTATGCTTTGTTACATGCATCGCCACACAAGCATAGTACACTACATATACTAGCACACTACTTGTTATTAAATTAAGTCAACTGACTTTGGTTTCACACGTGACACAAACAGAAGGCTCCTAGCTCACTTGCTCTTATACAATGGTAGTTGCTTGGAGTGTCAAGGAATCGCCCCAAATATCTCATACTGCTGCTAAAGCCCTAAAGTCCTAATGCAGTTGCCTATTACTTCAATGTATCAAGAATTTTCTCTGTTTTTGGATTTTTTTCATTCAGTGTGGAGGCATGTAGAGAAAAAAAAAATCTTTCAGATGCAATATAACACGGGGTGAGTAAGTGATCTACAAATGATCTTTTTGAGTATTCCTTTAAGACAGCTGGGGATCAAGTGTCTCGCACAAGGGCACCTTAACACCATCACTTAATCCATCCAACCAGCTGGTCTGGCAATTTGAATCTTTGACCTTGCTTGACAAGGTCACTCTCACTTTGCCTCATGCAGGCAGACCTGAGGATCTTGCAGAAGAAAGTAACAAAAGACAGGAATCATTTTCACTGTACTACTAGGTCAAACTAGAAATATCGCCATGTGGTTGTTTGCCTCCGTGCATCACTCAAGTTACACTTACAGTTTCCATCCATGTCTGTGAAAACATGGAGGCTTCACACACACCTTCCCCCATCAGCACAGAAGATGTAAACAATCAGCACAGTTTCAAGGTGAGCACCCAAAATTAGTGTCACATATTGAGTATCTGAGTAAATGTCTCTCCTTCTGTTCCTGAGTTATGGCACTGAGTAATGGACAGAAGTGTTTTTGCACAATGTTATGATGCCACAGCTGACCTTTGGCCTCTTAGATATAAAACGTCAGAACTTTATCATTATATACTATTAAGATATTTGTGTGAAATTTGAGCGCATGAATTCTCCGCCAAAACATGTTTTATGAGATTGCACTGACCTTGACCTTCGACATTCAACCACCAGATTCTAAAGAATTAATTTTAGAGTCCAAGTGGACATTTGTGTCAAATTTTAGGAAATTCCCTCAAGACCATCTTCATATATTGCGTTCATGAGAATGAGAAGTATGCAATGGCACAGTGACCTTGACCTTTAATTACAAATTCTAATCAGGTCATTGTAGAATCTACTTGTACATTTCTGCCAAATTTGATAAAAATACCTCCAAGGTGTTCTCGAGATACGGCTTTCACAAGAATGAGACAGACGAGGTCGCAATTACCTTAGCCTTTGACCTATGATCACTAAAATCTAATCAGTTCATCCTTGAGTCCAACTGGACATGTTTTTTTAAATTTGAAGAAAACACATTCACAAGAACCCGAAAACATAATTTCTCTAGCCTCAGCAATCGCCGGCGTGGAGGCATTAAAACGTGATTATTCTCAGTTGATATTTTACCAAGTTGCCAAGTTTTGGTTGCGCCCTGTCCTGACTGACTACAGTACAGAAGTCATGTAGTGAAGTTTTGTGTAGGTGGGAGGGTTGGAGAGAAATTGGACAGCACCTTTCAGTCTCACCACCTTTTCTTCGGGTCACTAACAATGAGAAACCAAAAGGACTTAAAAAAACCGCCAACACTCAACCTACTTCAGCAAGACTCCTCATTAGGCATCATCAGCAGAGATAAGCTGCTTCACCTTATTCCTTCAGCCACTAATTAATACACCGATGTGGACCAGTGGGCAGGTGGAGAGGAAACAAAGAGCGATCTCAGCTTCCAGATCTGTAAGTCGGCATGACGCTGTGGGTTTGGAGAGGAGCGGAGAGAGGTGATCAAAGTCTTTTCACCGCAAGGCTGCTTTAATCCTGCTGGTACTCTGTCAAACACCACAGAGTGACATAAATACCTTTTTATATGAAGGATCAGCGTGTACAAAGGTCATCTGACAGTGTCGTCTGACATGGTGGTGCTGATGGTAGATGGAATCTGCTACTGCGTGCGTGTGTGCACTGAGGTGTCTGGTATGTGTGAATGGGTTTTTTTTAACAAGGGATGATTTAGTGGTGGGCTACCGTTCACTGCAGCCACACTCACTTTTTCTGTCTCTGGACTGTGATCAGGCGCAGCATGCCGACACAGATTACAGCCAGGTGTAGCGTGCAAATTGTACTACATGATTAGCGGGTCATTACTTAATTAAGATAAAGTAGGTACAATGATCTTTCTCACGAACAAGTGGGCAATATGACTTCACTTGACAAAGTTCCAGCCACTAACTGATCAAAATGTACAAAAAGAAAAAAGATACATATCTCAGGTGGTTGTACTTGTGTGAAACATCATGAAAACATTAATCTTTGAGCTTAACATCATTACTCCTTCTTATTGTGGGCGGTGTTGAAAATGAGCGGTGATAAGACAAGTACTAACCACATCATGCCTAAGTGCCCAGAATATTCTCTGCAAAGAAAACACAGGCAGATGAATTGTGTGTTAACTGTAACCAAAAAGATCCGTTTATTTTCTTAAGGTAGTGCAGGGTGTGGCCTCGCTGCCACTGGTTGGCGCTCGATGAGTGGAACGCTCCACAGCATCACAGGGGCAGAAATGCTATCTGTCTGTAGTTGTGCTGCCGAGCTTCCAATGAAAACAGACTGCTGGATGTAAAGGCTTTGAGCAAATCCATCACCGCTGACTCAATATCGGCTGTGAGCAAACGGAGCCAGGACACAGCTGGGTTGTGCTCGGCCACCACATTTTAATCTAATTATGAGTGCCTGTCATACAAATAGTAAGGGTTTCTCAAGTATAGTAGTGCAACAATCTGGTTGCATGACACAACTGAAAGATATACCATGCAGGATTTTCCTAAAAAAAACAAAAAAACAAACAAACACACTAATAAAAACAATATACAGACTCAAATAGAAGTAATCCCTCTCAATTATCACCAACGACCCACTAGGAGTGTGTGGTGGTGTATTTATCTGCAGAGATTCTGCCCTCTGCTGGTATTTTCTTATTTTCTGTGCTCAGGACGTTTATGGGTGTGTACCGCCACGGCGCTCAGACGAATCAGGGCTTTATAGAAAGGTAGCAACCAGGTGCCAAATCGTAAGCAGCATTCATCCAAGAGACACAGTGACTGATCGGATTCGAAAATATTTCGTATATAGAGCATCCAATAATTTATTTTATGTCAGCTGTCATAGAGATGGTTTTACTTTCATCCACAGCAACGCAGAACGCAGCCTTTGTCACCTCTGTTCTACCAAGCTGTCTGTCACTCCTCTCTGCTGAACTTATGAGCAGCGGCTGAGCAGTACGAGACTGTTTACTTATGTAAATTCCGACAGTTATGAGCGCTCATTTCATTTCAGTTCAGTGTGAGTCTCACGTTCTGCTTTCAGCTACAATGCATGTTGTTTCTCCGCCCCACTCAGAGGAGAGAGCGGAGGAGCCAAACGCCATTGCAAAGAGAAACAAAAGCCCAACAAACAAAAAGCTGACATAGTTAATGAGACACTGGCTGCACTAAAACAACAAACACTGGACTCTTGAAAGGACAGTGACATTCCCACAAGAAAGCCAGGAGGCCAACGAGATTCAGGAGAGGATTTGTATTATTTTTTTTTTTTTACTTTATTTTGTAAAATAAATAAATAACAATAGGCTAATAAATAAAAAATTTAAAAAATCATCAAAATAACTTCAAAGAAACATTCTTATAGCGTGCACTGCAGCAGTATTATCTAGAAAAACAAAAGTACCAGATTGAGACTTCTTACCAGCAGATACTCAATATCAAATGACTTGGATATCATCGGGGGGCCAAAAAATGTGATCGGGACATCCCTACTAGCAGCTAACAACTATTGGGTGAATTACCATGAAGTTTGGTATCAATATACATGTTCTCCTCAGGATGAATTATAACACTGTTCACTTTCTATCTAGCCCCTTCATTAGGTCAAACTTTTACTTGTTGCTTTTCGTGTTGGTTTTGTTAACAGTAACACTATTAATTTCCAGCAAGCTGACACTTATTTCCCCAGGTCTACTTTCTTTGAACCAATCCAACAGTATCCAATCAAATCGCAGGAGAGAATTATTATGTTGTTAAAACGGCATTACACTTGCTGAAAAGCGCATCATTACTTCTTTAGGACTCGAAACTTAAAGTTTAAGACTTGGGATTTGACTCAGAACAAATCAGTCTAATACACTAATGAGCTCAGCTAAGAGAAATCTTTCTTCAAGAGCTATGCTAACTGGTTAGTCATCTCTCTCTCTACCAGTATGCTGTAAATATGCTTATGTGATTAAATGCAATAAATCTTGCATCTTGCTGGTGGTGAGATGAGGAGAGAGACCAGAGCAGCATACCAGAAGGGTATAGTAATCACAATTGAGACTGAGCATTACTCAGGTAAGGGGTGTGGGGTGAGATTGCTCAACATCCAGGCTACCACAAGATGGATTTATATTTCCCTCTGATCGGCTAGTTCAAGCATTATTCAGCAAATAACCATGCTGGCAGTGTTTACTGAGAAGTATGTGGAGCCCAGTGTGCCAGTGACAGAGCTGCCTATAATTGGCCCACCTGGACTTTCCCCTGCGGAGTCTTGCTGATAATGTCAAAGTTCACCCTCCGCCTGTGTTTCTGTCTTCCAACGAAAAAAACTTAAATCAAAGAGCATGAACTATGCCGGAGGTGGAGGTCGGAGTGTGTGTTGTTTTTGGTCTTACGCAACATATCCATTGTCATTATGTAAACTGCACCAGGCCCTCAGTGGAGGGGCGGGGAGAAGTAAGGGGAGTGAGCGTATAAGGAGACGGGATGTGAAGGTGTAGAGAGGTGTGTCGAGCCTCAGGGGCCAATCTGCTGTTGTTTATCCTTTCCTTTCTTCACTGAGTTGAAATACTATCTTTCCCCTGACTGTCTAAGGCAAGAAAAGGGAAATATCAAGCAGAGGAGGAAAGGTGGGCGGTGGCAAAACATGACAGGGATGAGAGGAGGACAGAACACTTAATTGCGCAAGGTTAGTGTGAGTTTTTTTACTGTGGCTCAGTGAAATCCCCCACTCTGCTGGTCAAAAACAAAAGGGCCTAAGTGTCAGCTGCTTGGTGGAAACAGCAGATTGATTTCAGCCTTCAAATCCAAACATAGAGACCTCATTCAAGGCAGGGAGGGCCAGGCAGGACTCCAGGCTAAAACTTGTACAGAAACAGGGGCAGGAACTCGGGGAATTCAAGGACAACCTGTGTGAGACAATGTGTGAAGTGTGCTGATAAACTTAGTCCATGACACAAGGAGCTGATAGTGTTTTCTTTGCATGGGAGGTGAGATTTGTGGCTGTGTGTCAAATGTTCTCGCAGCGATGAACCAGTGAAAGTTTACACACACACTGGGTCTCCACAGCTACTGGGAATGGAGCACAATGCTGCCACGGTGACACTAATGATGACCGTGGAAAACACAGGCACGTGTTTGAAATTAAAGTTTTCTTTGTAGAGGTCAAAGTGACCCCATCCCAACCCCTCACCCCCCCCCTCCTCTGGCTGGCACTGCCATAGGCTCCCTGCTTAATCCGCGGGCCTTTGTACCATCAGAGAGGCCCTTTAGCCAGGGATTTACATGGGCTGAATTCACACGGTCGGATCATTGAAAACGCACCTATAAACAAAGCCGGCGATACAAGAATGCAATCACATCTCACAGCCGTCAGCGCGCAGAGATTATACAAATAGGCTTCACACTTACTGTCACGAAAGCACCCTGTGTAACCCAATGCAAGCGCACGGTACATTCACTCACACACATTCAACTCATCTTACACTCAGGGTTCCCACACATTTTCATAGACAAATTTAATACATTTTCCATGACTTTTCAAGGACCTTAATTACATTTCAGGAAAGAATGCGCTTCACTGTGTCTTTGGCACTTGCTGGCCTGGATACAGTACTTTTCTACACACATAAACGCAGGAGAGTCTCGCCTCCCATAACAAACGCTGCCACACTATGTCACATATATTGCATATTTTGACTTTGTGTTTTTTGCTCTGTTTTCCATCTGTAATTTATGTGGCTGCTTGTCTTGGCCAGGACACTCTTTAAAAAGAGATTTTTCATCTCATAGTTTTTTTCTGGTTAAATGAAGCCTTAATAAATATTATGATAAAGATAAACTTAACCTGTCTTAAAGGGGAAGGCTCCTTTCAATGATTCATTTTGTTTTCCATACAAAGTTTTAACGTTTGAACGAGCTCCATGGGACGTTTAGTGTTAAAAGTGGCATTAATGTGAGATAGTAAACAAGCTAACGGCGCTAATGACCGGTTGTAAATGTGCAAGAACAGTTTTGGCTGACACTAGATATCAAACAAAAGTCAGAGATTGCATTGTATTAAGTTGCTGTGAGCTGCCAATTCACTACTTTAAAGCAGCTTCTCTATTGTTGTCTATGCACTGCCTGCATGTTCGCAGCTCCAAAGAGTAGCGTCTAAGTCAAGAGCAATCACTCCGCAGCAAAATTTAAGGCCCAAAGCGCCTCAAGAAGTACACTACACAGCCCACTGACAGGCAAAAACAAACAAACAATAAAAATGACTGCTTGATTTGAAGCTAACTCAGTGAACTGAGGGACTGATGATATGACTCACCCACTTTCAGGGGGCAGCCCTATTAAATTCCATAACCTTCCAAGTATTTTCCATGACTGTGGGATTTCTATACACTGTATCTTTTTTGTGGTCCACACATCAGCTCTCTTTTATGAAGTATATTACTAGAAAGCTCTATGGCAGTCACAACGGCTACATTGCTGGAGTGCTTTTGAAGAATGAAACCTGAGAGGAGAGAGGTGGAGGTGTGTAGAGGTGTGATATGCACAGAGAATTACTTCAAAAAATTTTGAGGTGACACTGTGGAGACGTATGCAGATGCTGATAGTATCTCAATGGTGCTCTTTGACTGCCTCAAAAAAAACTTCAAAAGACTCCTCATCCACCTCTCCTGGGAAAAGTACAGAGATTTGGTGCATGACAGAGTGGGAAAGTATGTGTAATCTCTTGTGAAGTGATGACTGTTATACGGACATCACATTCATTCATCACTTGAGCTCTACAAACGGCTGATGTGCAGGCTCAGAAAGGATGCTGCATGTTTCTGACTGCGTGAGGTTCACAAATGTCTTGTACTTGTAGCTGCACATCAACGCTTTTTCAGAGGTAAAAGCTTTGGGTTATTCAGCATAATCCCTGATTCTATGATCGCAGTCTGAGGTCTTTCGCTGTCGGCATTGACTTGGTGCTATACAAATAAAAAAACTCACAGTGTGAGCTTCATGGTTTTTTCAGTTAACCCTTTAAAACCTGAGCAAATTGGCTTGATTAAAAAAAAGAAGGCAATGAGCAACCAAAGAAAAAATTACCTATAAATTAGTAAGAAACCCAAAACAAAACATAAAATAGAAACAAACAAGAGAATGACAAAAGAAAAAAAAAAACAGGCAAACAAGTCTTAGAGAGAGAGTGCTTAAAAATTCTAATAATTCTGTAGTGTTATTTTAAATGTGTAATAATGTATAAATAGATTTTTACTTTCCTTTTTTCTTTTTTCCCTAATATTTTTCTATAGCTTTATAAATACTTTAAAAAATTGACTAATTTTTTTGCGTAAAAAGTACTGACCTAATAATTTGCAAGAAATTAGAAAAAAGTGCAAGAAAATTACCTGAAAAATTACCGAAAAAACTAAACAAAAACAAAAAAAGAAAAGAAAACAAACAAAAAACTACAAAAACAAAACAATGAAACCACCTAAAATATATTTTAAAAAATAATAATTCTGTAAAAGATTTTTAAACACATAATTATAATATTTATAGCTAATGTTTTTGGATTTTTTATAAAAAATAATTTTATAAATTCAATAATTTCTTGCAATTTACAGGACATTTCTTGTGAAGTTGCCAACTGCCTTTTCCCACATGTCCAGAAAATTTGCTCAGGGTTCAAAGGTTAAATATTTATGAACGCTGTCTGTATTCAGCACATGAAAACTGTTGATCCTGGTTTCAAAGGGTTAAATTATATGCTGTCAACTAACAAATTAATCGCCAACTAATTTAATAATTGATTAATCAGTTTCAGTAATTTTTTAAGAAGGTCAAAGTCAAAATGATCTGATTCCTGTTTCTAAAACGTGATTATTGTTTGGTTTCTTTTCTCTGTTACAGTAAACTGAATATATTTGGATTGTGAACAAAACAAGACATTTGAGGACATAATCTTGGGCTTTGGATAACACTTTGTGACATTTTATAAACCAAACAGCGAATCAATACCACAAAACAGAACAAAAAAACCCCACCGATTAATTAATGACCAAAATAATAATTTGTTGCACACCTACCAACGTATACAGCAGGTCATGAAGAAAGTACGTCAAAGGACCAGAAGGCCAAGCTGCACGTGCTCCTCACCAAACAGGATGGTCAACTTCAAAGCTTATTTCACTGGCTCACAATGAATTAGGCGATACTAATGAGCCAAAGTATGCACCGCTTATTTTCCATACGATTTTCTAAAAGAGAGGCTGCCTTACTCTACCCTTTTACGCAGAGTAAGTGAAGGAAGGACGAGCAATGTTAGTCCCCCTAAGACATATTTGCTCAAAATTCAAACATATTTGGGAGATACAAAGCCCTTAGACGGTACACAGCTAGAGTTATACCTTTCTCACAGAGACACAGTGTACTAGCATCTGTTCTGTTCTCAGATACAACAGAGCAGGTTTGTTGAGACTGTCCTCCTCACTCTACCTGTTAGCTGTCACTCACACATCCAACTTTGCATGAAGTGGCTATGATTTAAACTGTACCTCCCCAAATAAAAATGCCTTACATGAATATCCACAAATTAAATACAGATAAAATCATTTTAATATTAATTTGGAGGGAGTTTGATTTGTTCCAAACTTGCAGGCAGTAAACAGTAATTAAACGCTAATTGGAGATGTGTAAAACAGGTTTAACACAACAAGGTTTGTGTGTCGTCAAACTTAAAAATAGTTTCAGTTAAAATTTTGGTGAGCATCCAAAAACACCTGCCATGCCAGGATATTAGCCAGCTTTGTGGTAGCGTGCTTTGAAGACTAATAATGACTCAGCAGGTCTTGGTTTGGTCACAGTTACACAAAATAAGCTCAACAAAATTTGTCAATCGTGTAAAATTAACATGTTAATACAGTTTTGTTACAGTGTACCCAACAACAGCCCCCTTCATGCAGGGACAAATGAGGATGCCATCTTTTATTTTCCCATCAAGCTGGTGGTTGGAGAAGATAGAAATTCTTTTCTGTAACTTACAGTACACAGTGTACTGTAGTTCTACTGCTACTACTTTTTTTTTTTAATGTTCATTGACTTCAGCATTACATTAATGGCATATTTTGTTTTGCCAATTATTTGTGCATGAATTTTCCACAGATTTTTTTTTTTTAAAAAGCTATAAAAGTTAAAAATAATTTGTAGATCTTTCACATTAAAAAAAGCATTAATTTGACCCCATACCAACACTTAAATTGAATTGAATAAGGCTAGACAGCAATGGAAAGGTTCAAAAAGCCATTCATTCACTGAGGCTACTTAAATAAGTCTCTATAAGTAGTTTCAGTGGCAGAGCAGGAACTGACTGGCAGAGCTTCTAAACATTTGCCAAACTGTGACAAGCTGGGCTGCATTCAGGAAAACAGGTGACAACTTTTCTCACGGCATCGGTACACTAAGTAAACAGTTACCTCAGACATAAACTTTCTTGCAACACTGCCTGGCACCGTCCCCAGTCCCTGCCTCCTCCCTTCTCAAAGTGCGGCTTTACCTACTTTGCCCTGTCCATTCAATTTAGACAGCATTTCTGCTCGGTTTAAGAATCTTACAAATTCCATTAGTGGATATAGGATTAAGCATTAAGCTTTTTTAAAGCTGTTGCTCTTAATTAACTAAACAAACACGGCCTTCTATTTCACTTGACGTCTCGAGTGCTGCGGTATGTGCATGAGCTAATGCTAATTATTCCCTAACGAACAGAGCAAACAGGGCTGCTGGCTCCAGCAGGCGGCTTGGGTCTGTTTTCCATTAGAAAAGTTCACACGCGTGTACACAGAAAGAAACCACATGATCTCAATTACACAGGACAGGGAATGTAATTAATGGTAACAAATACGTACACTGGGGAAACTATTACTATCATATAAACAAGCAAACATAGCACAGCGTTTACTGTATGGACTTCATATATGCACCATATTGAACTCAAGGTAAACAAAGCTAAATAAAAAGGGCTTTGTAACATTTTATTTGCATCTAAGGCGCACTTTGCTGTTGTTTTCAAACCCCAGCAATTGCAAGCTGATCTCAGAGCTGCATCTGGTGCAATCTTCATCTCTCTATCCCAGCCATGGATTCCATGTATGATCGGCAGTCAAGTTTTGACATGAGCAGTGTTTCAGATGAGGAATGCACCACTTGGGCCTGCACAAATACACATGGGACTCATGCCATCAGGCCCACTCTGCACAACTAATTAAAAGCAAGGGGATTTTTCCTTGAGTCAGAGCAACCGGGGGGGTATACACGGTCCTCCTGATGTCCTTTGTGTGAGAATCACCTACAGCTGCGAAATTCCCCTTTACCTCATGTTATCCTGAGGACCACTCAGAGAGAAAATTATAAGCCACTTTTAAATGTCCACTAGCATCAGACAGATGCAACAAAAATTTATTTTAAAGCCTTCAGAGATAACTTTTTGTTTAAACATTTCATTCTGGAATTAATGTTAATTGCACAGCCTAATGGCTTTAAAACATTGAGAAATACTACTTTAAAATTGGTTTGCAATTAGCCTAGCTTTAACCATGCAATTCTAGCTGCCTCCGATCTCCTAGGCAAAATGAAGGATTGATTTACGGCACAAATGGAAGTGCTTCAGCCACTGCGCAACAAAAGCAGGGAGAGAACTGTGTGGTTTGTTTTCCCAGATCCAGCGCTAGCTATCTGCAGGAGGAGTAATTTTGCGGGGGAACAAGTGATTTTGCAGTCGTTATTACAGCAGGAGCAGAAAAGACCGAGGGCAGAGCAAGTAAAGGAACTGCTGAAATTCTGCATAGCAAAAGAGAAAGAGCCCTGTTAATGGAGCCTACAAAAGAAGCAAAGACAAAGAGCTACTGAAACCGCAGTAAAATGAGGGTGAATCTTGAAAGGGTTTTTGTACAATGGAGGAAACTACAGGATTTGAGAGGGTTCAGAACTGGTGTTGAGTTGGTTTTTTTTGTAACGTTACAGTGAACATGTTTTTCCTTCCGTCTTCAGTGTTGATGATGTTGTTTGGTCTCGATCGCTCGTCTGTGCATAGTTACTAAGCGCTGAAGAAAATGGAGAGCGATCAGCCCAGTCTTTGCGACAGTGGCCGCAACAGTAATACCACTTGGAGTTGATAGGTGGGGGTGGAATTGAAAAGCTGAAAACTTCTCGCTTTCCATTATTTTTAAATTTTTTTTTTAAAGAAATGTCTGTGGGACAATCAACCACAGCAACAGAATACAGTACATGAAATGCAATGCCACAATGCCTTAGCGTCAATTGTATTACAAGCATCAGCCCAAGCACTATTTATGGACAGCTGTATATATGTGCAGCTCATGCTGTGAGGCAACTGTCAACATACAAGGACAGCAATTTTAATAACACACTTTCACATTATTTCAATGAAACTGCCTATCTGAGCACCACTAACCCCGCCAGTGTTTACATTCTTCAACTGGATGCGATGCTATTAGATGGATGAGGGGGTGCTCTGCAGGAAGGATATGTTTGGGGCTAAGCTACTATTAAAATGCATGTCTGCAAAGCACGCGGCTGGAAATCTAACTCTTGACAAAATATGCACTTTTCTTTGCATTTCTCAACCTGTTTTGGTCTGAAGAGTAAACTCACATAATTCATATGTAAGTCACTCCCCTGTGGGTTTTCTGGGATGTTCCTCTGGGTTCATTCAAGTTACATTTGCTAAACTGCCCCAAGAAATGCCTGAGCAAACATCCACTCAAATGCTGAGGAACAGCTGCTCCGGGCTGACATGTCACTCAAAACCACAGCCCCCCGACACCTCTCATCTGGGGAAAGTACCTGTGCGTTCATTCTGTCTCATAGAATTTACTGAAACAGTTAAACCGGATTAGTATCCAACCATAGATGATTCGCATGACAAAGCTCAATGACAGCAAGTCACATGCCATCAAACTGCAGCTTCCAAATATCTTTGATTGATTTGCTTTTGAAATGACAGCTTTGAAGATTTCATGCCAAATGATGATGAATGTTGATGACATGTGGAAGGAAGGAAACAACTCAAACATACCACTGATGACTTTCAGCACATGTGGGGTTCAGGCTGACTGCCTCCTCACCAACTTTCTTCCCTAGGAGGAAAGAAAAGATGGATACTGATGCTTTACTTGAACACACAAGGACGTTCTCACAGCAAAAAAAAAAAAGAGAGAGAGCTTGGATTAGTAGAGTCAAGGGGTGTGTTGACTGAGAAAACACAACAGGATATAGATAAATCAGGAAACATTACCGGGCACCAGATTAAAGCAATAAAAACACAAGTGATATGTAATGCAATCCAAGAAGAGAGCTCAGTTTTAAATCCTTCATCACTCAGTGGAAAGTGTCTCATTCCAGTCACTCTATTAATATCTCAATGAATGTTAAATATGATGCTCTGTGACTTTGATTATCCACGTCTCTAATGTCAAACGCTTTGACATAGGTGTCTTTGCAGGAAGCACCTGGTTGCCTCTGATTAGAGGCACACTGATGAGGAAGGATTACGGAGAAACAGGTCAATCCAGTCTGAACTTCAGAAGAATCACAAAACAGGCTCTGTTTGAGATTTTAAAAAAAGCATCATGGTCTACTGGGCAAAGTCTTAGAGTGTAACACAAGATGAGCATGGAAAGTCCTTGTGCCCTGCTTTCCAAGAGTCTGTGTGTGATCAGTGTGACAATTTTTTTGTCATCATGACGATGACTTTAAGACTATGATGTGTCCTCTTTGTTGCGTGTATAACCTTTTTATGTGGAATACACATTCTGCATAGCAACTTCATGCCTACAGGTCAGGGTGCAATGGATTAACAATGTATATTAGCTCATTGTATATTTCATGTTGTGAGATGGATCCTAAAAAATCTTGGTCAAATTTGAGTCATGTCAGATTAACGTTTAAAAAACTGTAGGGCTACAATGTTAATTTAACAACTCAAGGCCTAGACCTAACAAGCTTACATAAGAGAACTTGTAGCGAAGGCCAGCTGTTGTGTCACCTCACATTGCCTGTGTCTTGTCCAAGAGGTAGCACTTGAACACAATGCAAAGACTACAGTGAACCGCGACCTTGCATGTACGTTCTGCACATGCATGACAGGAAATAACTCTGTGCCAGCAGGTAGCAGTATTCCGTATTCGTCATTCAAAAAGGGAAACTAGAAGACTTAGGGGACAGAACAACAGGATTTTCGACACTAGTTAGCCTGTTAGCACATTAACAACACAACCCTAAGGTAAAACAACAAATCATATTTACAGTGTGCCATAAAAAACCCAATTGGGAAACATTTCTGCTATTTTTAAAAAATTTTTATTTAATATGTAGGGCTGGGGCGATGCATTGAAGTAATCGATAACGTAAATACGTCTATTCACGTAACGTGCGTCGATGCGTCGCACCGTTTCACACAGCGTGTGCCGTGAGAGCGTGAGCAGCGCTGATCGTGTTGTTTTTTGTTTGGGCGCTCATATTATCAGTTAGAGCGTGCACCATGGATCTATTATAATTATTGCATACTGCTCGCCTAAGCAGCACTTGTCAGGCGCATCTCAGCTGCGTGTCAGCTGCAGCACATCTAAAGAAACGGCGCCTCAACTTCCTTGCTTCCCTTTCAAAACAAAAGCTATCTGTCTGTGTGTCTGTGGCCATAATGCCATCAGTTGCTGATACAATGCATTTTATTTTGAAACATTTGCAGGATGGGGTCAGCTGTGCAGGCGCTTGTATAACTTCATAAATGAGTGGAATATGTGCTTATAAATATGAAAATACAGCACTCATATCAGCAGGTAGCGATATGCCTTAAGGCCCAGTTAAGACTGGAGTATTTTGATACAGAAAGAATGTACTAGTTATAATTATTTCTGTTAGAGAAAAGTTATAGTGTTATTCAAATTGCACTCATTTTACTGAAAGGTGTTTTGTTTGACTGTTAGATTTGATGTTTGTTACTGTAACAGAGACTGTTTTGTTACTGCTCCTGAAAGTGACTTCAATTTTACATTGTTTTATTTATTTTGCTTTTGGATTGCTAAATGTAATAATGCTCTTGCATTAATTTTATTTTGGAGAGACTTTATATCAGACTGTAAAACACAAATTACCAGTTAAGACTCGGCTATTTTTTGTTGGGGAAAAATGCTCTGCAGCGTTTTAAAATGCTATTTTCGGTAAATTTGTTGTCATATTAATCGGTTAATAAAAAAAAAAAAAGAAATAGTTAGATCAATAAAAAAAATTAGCGATAGATTAATCAATTAATTGAAAAAATAATCGACAGATCAATCAATAAAAAAATAATCATTAGGTGCAGCCCTACTTATATAACAAGTTTGTTTTGATCTCACACCCTCTTGACTTTAGTCATTTGGTTGCTTTCCTCAATTCAGTTTCTGCCGATTCAATGTGCTGAATCAGCTGAAAAAGGCCTTGAGGGAGGAAGGGGTGAAGCAAAACGGGTAAGGCATTTTAAAAAAATTAGCACTAGGGAGAGACTTGTCTTTGAAATTTTGGCTCAGGTGAGGGACACTTTAAATGTTAGTGTTTTGTATTTCTTCTTAATTAAAAAAAGTCACTCTCCAGCCCATGGCTCATAGCATCAGTCACGGGTGAGATTTTGGTCAAACACTTCTGACAACAGAATTCTGATGATGCCCATGTTTTTTTTTTGTTTTCTTTCGTTATTGAGGGTCTAATTCTGCTGTCAGTGGACTTGTCTGTCAGTGGAATCTAGGAACATTTCATAGTGTTTCTCTAATGACTGCCAATGTTCATCTTTGACTGCCGACCATGGCACAGTGAAGAGGAAGAAGCATTTAAAGGCCCAATCTTCAATTAGTAGTGCTCTTTCCACCACAACAGTCAAACATTTTGCTTAATTATATAGCCGTCTTAACCGGTGTGGTAATGATGTGCAAGCACCACAATGGAGTACAAGTTACAATAGATTACCTGTTTCTGCATGATTCTTCTTCTCCTCCATTGTGGCGCTGATGTCATGAACATCACAGTAAGCTCGGATTAGCCGCCAAAGAAATGTTGAGTTCTGGCCAAACTACAGAAGTACATCAAAGTGTTAAGACATACAGCTCTTTAATAAGCTACTGGAATACTAACAACTATCGATTTAATGTATGCAGGAGTCAACAACCAATTAAACACACCTCCTCTCTCTGCTGCAAAAGGAGGTTGAGACTTTCCCTTTTGTCAGATTCAGCACCCTGATGCAGACTGTCGATCCTCTGGAGGAGGACACACAGCTTATCTGCAGGAAGTTCTTCATCCCTCTGCTCTGCATCACTTAGATCTTCTTCATCTGAATCTGTCAGTGCGGTCATATACCTGAAAGCACAAGGAGCACAATGTGTCGGTTGATGAAAAAGTATACCTTCAGTTTGCTGTCAGTATGTGCAATTAATCTTTACTGATGTGGATTAAAAAGGTGAGCTGAATACCTAGGTGGCTCCAACCACCAGGCCAGACTGTCTGCATCCTGCCGTCAGCGGGATGTGCATAATGGCCTCAGGAAGCATCGATAAACAGCTGTAATTTTGCCAGTTTCCCTGAATCACAAGACGATGGCTTGTGTCCCAGTAACTGGATATAAAACCATCTTCAACTTGTGAGGTGGAATGAAAACACCTCAGTTTAGAAGTTTTTTCAGATCAATCAAAATCCTGTCTTAACGAGCATTTTTTTTTTTTTTTTACAAGCCGTTTTTCTGCCAGGTGCTGATTAGAAAGGATCAATCTTCACTGCCTGTTTACACACAAAAACGGCACTGGGTTTGTTTACATAAGTGGGTCACTTAATTGTTTATAAATACTAGCTGTTAAGAAACTCTTGACGTCTTAACGTGGATACCCAAAGGCTTTTCCACGAACACAGGGAGACTTGTTTGTCGGGGTGAGGCACGCAACACTCGCATTAGATGTTTTATAGTGCCCTCTCAACTACTGTAAGTATGCACAAACACCCTGAGCTAACACTTCAGAAGCAGCAGTAAAAAATAGCTACATTAATAGTAAAGGTAAAAAATGAAAGACACAGACAAGGGTGAAAATATGAAAAGCCTCTATTAAGCGTTGGCAGCGGCTGCATGTGCGTCATTGGTGGTTAAGGGAATATTTTGGGATGTGAGCCATGGTTCATGAGGGATGTGTCAGAGCGGGCAACAGACAGAAACACCATGGACCCAACAGGTGCCTCGTGCCGGAGGCTGCTTCCTGACTCAACCCCACAACACACACCTTCAAACCTGAGTGCTGTGATTACAGGACTAACATCAGGGCATTTGAGCTAAAGAGATTTTCTTTAGTCAAGAAAGGAACTGTCAAGAATAACGCACCGTGGCTGACAAAGTTAACAACACCAAATGAAGCTGCAGTGGTGCGCTGACATGAAGCACTTCTGATCTATTTTACAAATCACAATGTTATGTTGTTTGTTGCAATTTACTGTCAAGCAGTTCTGCAGCTGTAGTCAATATTTCTATATAAACAATGAATCACACAAATACGTGTATGTCTTGGTTTTGGAGCCAGCGTCAAGTGGCCATTAGAGGAACTGCAGGTTTTGGCACTTGCGCAATGGCTTCATTTTTTTAAGCCCCAGAGGTTGCCACTTGAATAGACCTACAGCCAATCAGAGCTGCTAATCACCTGTTGCTGCCAGCACCACTGAAGTAATGTCTACTTTCTGCCAGTTTAGCTCAAGCAAACACACCACAAAGTGATCTTATCTCAGTGTTTCCTCTAGGATTTTTTTCAGCAGCGGGGGCAGGCTCTCCGGGGAGCCGTGGCGGCATAAACAAATGACACTTGACTGCAGATTTTAGTTTTATGCCCAGCATAATGCCCCTTTTTATTGAATGGTTGGCATGAAAATCGCTTTTTAAAGGCTGAATGTAAAAATACATCATGGCGTGTATATCGCTTAATGCTATCAATTAGTTTACTCACGTTAGCAACACTGAGTTGAGTTGGCACCGGGCCCAATTAACTTAAGCTATGTAACCTTAGCTGGCCATCAATATTTTGCGAATGTTTATTTAACTAATAAAATCTATTATAAGTTTTCTTAAGCTAATAAGTCTACCTTTTCTCCGGTAAGTTGCACGCTATTTTCAAGCCGACACTCCTCTGACTCTCCGACCTGATGCCTGGATGCGAGTAGCTAATTAACGTCGGCACCAGTTAGTTCTGTTGGGGGTGGGAGGCGGTGGTATCTACCCCAAAGAGTAGATACGGAGCAAGATAGTTATCTGCCTCAGCACTCGCGACACCCAACGCAGTGCAGGACTGTGCTGTGATGCGGCGGTGGTGTATTTGCAATTTTAAAAAAAAAACCCAAACCAACCAAAAAAAAAACGACATTTGAAGGAGCGGCGGGTAGGATTTAGGAGTGGCGGCCCGCCACTCCTAAATGAGTGTAGAGGAAACACTGTATCTTATCCCTTCTCCTCATATTTTGCCGCTAAGGGAAGAAACCCCACAGCAGTAGCTAACATCCGACACAGAGCCTTTGACCTCACTCCATCACCGAAACAGCTCAACTATGTCGTTAAACCTGTTAATAATCGATGGGTAAAGTTAGCCATGTGATGCCAAAAATTAGCCCTGTCACTGTGGGTGTGGATGTGTGTGTGTGTGTGTGTGTGTGTGCATGAGAGTGAGAGAGACTTTGTCTGAGGTGCAGAGCTCCAGTCCCTCAATAGTAGCCTTGTGATGAACAGAGAGACAGGGATTGCAAAACAATATGCTTTCCTCAGTTCTACAGAGAAATTCAATTTTATGAGATTTCACGTGTTTTAAATAGACAAATTTGCAGTGAAGTTTGGGTGATTGATCAAAACTGCAAGATTAACTGGTTGGATTGCAACAATTCATTAGGGACTAATTAATGTCTGAATGAGACTGTAGCCTGCAGTTTAAATATTTTGAGACATCTAGTGATATAAAGTGAGAGCTCTGTGACCCATGATTGTACTTGTGTTATGTCTAGTAGCTTAATAGGAACTAGAGAATCACTGAGAAACTAGACTTTACAGTATCTTTGTTTTAATCTCAATCTGTGTTGATACTGTCATTTTGAAATAGTGTGCAAAAGCCATCCTACAATCCCTCTCTCTGCACCAAACCCTGAGTAAACCCTCAAACCTGCAGGCAAGGCTCAAACCATTTATTGGCCAATATGCCCCAGCTTAAAAAATCTGAATGGGTGTGCTTTTGTGTTTACTCTGACAGTTGTGGTCGTACTTTGTTGTCTGACCGCACCATATTATACAGCAATGCCTTGCATTGAAAAGACTAGCTTTAAACTACAGCAAGGTAGTGGCATTATTGAACTTGTGTCATTCATTCACTCCCTAATTCATTCATCCCTTTGTCCTTTTATTCATTCAGCAGTCCGTTTTCCCTCCCTCCCTGCAGTTATTTACTCAGTGGAGCTGGAGAGACAGGCAGCAGAGTAGTGAGTGATCAGCGCATTCCTGTCACGCCATTCCACGGCTCATGAATCACTTGAGTTGAAAGAAAAAGAAGCTAAGGATCTATTTGTATTACTGTGTGTGTTTATGTTATGTATATATGTTTGCGAAGGAACCATTATAGTCCTTGCAATATAACTAGCAGTGCATAGCTCTGAAAGAACAAGTCTAAATATTTCATTTGCATTTCAACACTGTCTAAGTACATAATATACCAGCAGGCCCTCACGCATGACAAGAAATGCTATCGTTTTCTGCAGGCACATTCAGTCTATGAGTGCAGACAAAATTTGTTCTAATGTGCAAAACTGAAAAAAAATGAAAACTATACAATTTAGCAACTTTTGGTTTGTGATACACACAGAGAGGATTACATGGAAAATGACAAACAGCATTGAAGCACATAAAAGAGAGAGAAAGGGTAACAACTTTTTGAGCTGATACTCATACTGCAGATGTTGGTTGTTGTCTTTGACAACTGAAAGGCATACTATGCAGGACTTTTCTAAACTAGAATGACCACCTTGTGGTTGTATGCCTCCACAAACCAGTCAAGTTGGCGTTACAGTTTACATTCATGCCTGTCCACACTCATGTAGTCATGACAGCAGAGTCATATACGGATGTTGCTGCAAAAAAGCTACATATTCTAAAACACGGATGCTTCACATACATCTTCAATCGGTTGCACATAAGAACTATATGAGCAAACTCTCAAGATGGGCAGCAAAAATTTGTGTCAACAATTCAGTACCTGATCAAACCTGATCTAATCCCTTTCTAGCTAGAGGTCACAATGCAGTTGACCTTTGAACTTTTGGGTATAAAAAGTCATCACTTCATTATTTTAACCTGCTACATATTTGTGAGAGATTTTGTCATAAATGAATTCTCAATTATATGGTCAGAAATGCAGTTTGTGAGGTCACAGTGACCTTTGACTGCCACATTTTAATCAGTTCATCATAAAGTTTAGATCGAAGTTTGTGCCATATTTAAAGAAATTAGTATGTTGCGGTGTACATACAAGCAGCATAGGCAGGAGGTGTCAAGTTTGAATGTTGTATTTACAGTCACCAAATCCTGCATGGTAAACCATTAAGTTTGTAGTATTGAAGGGAGTAATCCAAATGTCCAATTTGTTATCTACAGTAATTTTCAATCTGACTTATTTACTTAATCATTAATATAATAGATGCGCCTATAGACACACATCCTAGAATAAGACAAACTAGAGGAATTGCAGCATTGATGATTAAAAGAAACATCTGAATAATGAGCAAAACTCATCAAACCAGGCCAGTAGCAGAATCAGCAAATCTGTTACTTGTATAAAACAGAGCCCAACTTTTTTTTCATATTCCACTTAGTATTCAGTGGCAAGAAACAGTATAATAGATTTACCCATGCTGTGTCCAACCTTGTAACACTCTGCACACTGTGTTAAGTTTAAGACCTTCATTTTCTACAGGCTGTGTTCTCACTAGAGGAGCTCAGCCATTCATTATACAGACCCCAAGGGGCATTGAAGGGATCTCTCAATAGAGCTTAGCAATGGTAGTCTCCGCGGTTACAAAGTTCAAAACAAACCCGAGTTACCATCCCAACATCAGCAGGCCTTGGAACATGCAGCTCAGCTTATTCAGTGTGTGTAGCTGTGGTGACAGGACCAATGAAAGCCTGCTCTACAACAGTGGCTGACTGACTGGAGACAGTCCAGTTACTTATTCTCTATCCCCCCCAAAGGCTGGGCAGGGACTGACTCCTTAGATGTTGACTCCCAATTCCCCATTGATCAGCCGCTGAACCACCCAGCAGACAACATCGCTGGGTTTCTATGTATTCCCTTCTCTGTTGTGGTAATACACGCAGAAAAGAAGTGGGCGAAAAATAACCTGTCATTCATTTACCATGACACATGATGACACAAGTCAATAATGAATGCAATAATTCACCTTGCAGGCTCATGCCATTACACTTGCTTTAATTCTATTGGGTGACCATAAATAGAACTTCTGTTACGATGTTGAAACACTTTGTTCCTAAAATAACACGAGGTAGAAACAAAGGGTTTGTACACAACTGCATACACGTGACATCTGGCTTGTAGTTTTGCCAAAAGGCAAACAGGCAAGAAAAACACCTGAGCAGGAGGTAGAATGACTCCTACTGGTACAGAGAAAGAATTTAAAGAAACAGAAAAGTTATATGAAATATGCTGGTGAGAGTAATGTAAAAGGAAAGTTTCCTCCTCTAATAGCAATGATGGCCGTGTCACGATAGCCAAGCACCAAAGGATGCTCAATAGTTTACATTAATCATGCCTCAGTGAACTTGGGAGTGGACCAAAGCAAAGCAGTTGTGGACTGGCAGACCAAAACAATGAAAAAAATTACAATACCAGTCCCAGTACCAGTAACCTTTAAAGTGGTTTGATCTGGCAGGTGGTCTGGGATCAGACCCTGACAGAAGAAGGATCTAGGCCTAATGCAGGTTATCGCTTCACAGAGGACGTTTGGATATCACTCGGTCCTGGGTAATTTTGGTCAACACCTGAAAGGTGTATTTCACAGATATAAAGAGGTTCCTCACATAAAACTAGGCTCTCTCTGCAGTGGAAAGATCCAAATACATTTGAAATTGGTGCTACATGACCAGAGATAACAGAGCAAATGGATGCTTTTGATCAAGAGGGAGAAAACCTACAACTACCAGAATGCATCACACTGTACCAGATGCTCCTGCTGACTTGTGCCATAATGTGGACTGGTTCCCAGTGAAACAATGGTGGCTGGCAATCTTGTATCACAGTTGAACGGTTCGCTAAAACAACAGTTTTACAATTCAGCAACAGAATCTTGGTTTATATTTCATCAATGCTGCTTAGTTGTAACATTTAATCTCGTTTTTTTTTTTGTTTTGCCTCCATTTTCACTGAGCAAAAAGCACTATGGCACTATGACACCCACTTCTTGTTCACAATCTCTCGCTACCACAGCTAAACAGGGCATTTTAATCTGTTTCTGGAAACATTTTAGGAGATGAAGAAGCAGTCCAGTAACATCTTTTATATTCGATCAGATTTCTGTCCGAGTTGAGAGAAAGAACAAGGGGAGCGGTCACTGTCTTGATCATCTGTGTGCTCTTTGTCCGCTTAGTTGGCGGCACAGGTGGCGGGTTAAAACGAAAATGTAGACATAGAGCCTGTAGTTTGAGCAATTCCTCCATATTAGGTAAATCACGTCTTTTGGAGGAGTTTCACCACAGGGGAGAATATGTTATTATATTTATATATATAATACTGGTTGGATGGAGGGGGATTAACAACAGTTCATCTACACATTCTACCCACATTGATTTGATTCAAAGTTGGTTGGAAATCAGCAAAATATCCCTTTAAAGGTATCGAGTACAAAAACCCGGTCCTTGCTGATAGATGCTAAAACCCTCCACAGATCTGAAAGAAACTGCAGGGTCAGATGATAATTCTCTGTGGGTTCATCACTTAGGGTGCCTAATTTCACAAACAGGTAGTCATGTGATTCATTGTCAATATAATTAAAGATTGATCAAGATCAGCATTTCATTTCAAGGGGCCTTATGCAATCAAGGTAGTCAAATCATAGAAAACTCAACAGATAAAGGTCAGAGACCAGCCAGGGTGACTGAAGACACTCAGACAGATGAATGAGTCTGCTCTGCTCTGTGCGCACAGTATACATTGTACACGCTTGTTTGTTTGACTAAAAGCTTTTTATTGAAGCATGAATCTGAGGATATACATGTGAATGTCTCGGATATGAACAGCTGCGGAGCAACATGAACAATGACGTCACAGGGAAGTCAGACTAAAGCTTTTAATCACAAAGCAGACAATGAGCTCCCTTTTCTCTTTCTAAACATTTCTGTGTGTGTTGATCAGGCTTGCCCGTCACTAAACAAAACTCCTGCTTCAAAAGTGCTTAAATCAACAACTATCCAATGTCATAAATGCTATTTTTTTGGAAAAGGAAAAAAGAAGTGGTAATGTCCTTGAGCTACAGCGACGTGATGTGAATAAACTGAGTGGGAACTGTTCAAGGAATTACAAGTTCCTACAAGACACTTTGAAATGAGGCCTCTGACAGCTTGGCACACAGACAGGGTGATTGATGGGTCTCCTTACCTGCAGAGAGGTAGCTCTGAGGAAGCTGTTGTGACACATGAGGAGTGAACGGAATAAACAGCTGGAACTTTCAACCTTTTGGTGGGTGGGTCTGCATGTTCCCCTTTTTTTGATCGACACCACAGTGCTCTGTAATTTTGACATTATGTCACACTAATAGTTCTGAGTATTTCTTTAGAGGAAATATGCAGCCTTATTCTGACTAAGGTCGGGACAACATTGTCTTATCAGACAGTTTGGCAACACTGGTCAAGCTTGAAATATCTCTGCAAACGTACATGACAAAGTTGATTTATAAAAATAATAATTTTTGTAATTTTGTAAATCAATCAACTTCAAATATGCAGGAAGAAAAAAACCCAAACAAATGTTAGAAAACCATTAAGATAATCAAAGTTATTAACTGCAGAAGTGTATAAACACAAGCCTTTGCCTATTCATGATGTTCATCTATCATGCTCTGCAGCAGAGCTTGCTATAAGCCCTGTTCATACTTGCACAATGCCCCCTGTTGGAAATCTGCTGCCCCACTAAAGCTGTTTTTTTTTCAGTTCAATAAATTCAGTTGATATACAATTCTAGACTTGTTTTTCTCTAATTTATTCAATATGTTGCTGATTGCTATTGGAGCACACAGTTTTTTAAGGGGACAAAATGTGAAACTGAGATGTTTGCAAACTCACATTTAGCACCATGCAATAAAAGCACTAATCTTGCTAATCTTAAATGTATTCTCAAGGCTTTAGATTTCAACAAACATGCAACATCTGTTACCCAACTCTTAGCATCACGGCTCTTATGGGGATATTGTGTGGAACTGTTATGCTCCAAACACTTCCAAGCCAGTCAATCAGACATGAAGAGCCCTTTAAATGGATGTGAGGATTAGGGGTGTAACTGGCTCCTCTGGGGGGGAACGCTACACATTCCCTGAGGGGCTGGAATTTCTTCACTACACCATTCCCAGTTACCCTCACACCCTTTGCTCATACAAATAACAGAGCGGCAGGAAAGGCTCTTTAATTATGGGAGGTGTGTGCGTGATGTGATTTCGTTTTAAGCATAATAACCCAGGGTGTAATTAACAGCATTTGAAGCGGCCGACGACTGTCACTCAAAACCTGTGAACCACATCTGCTAGAGGGCAGTCTTACACTTGCAGCTGCTTCTCTAGCCAATGAGGAACACGATGGTAACATCAGTAGAAGGCTAGCCTGAAATGTTTATTCATCATGAAAGAAGACTCATATGATATGGTGTTATTACCTGTTTGAGGGCTGTCTGTCTATGGTGCTGACAAACATGCATGACCCAGGCACTTTGTTACACATTTTGCCAAGAAAATAATGCTGAAAAAAGTTTATGTGCGTCTGGTTGCGTGTGAATTATCTCAAGTATCTTAAAAATGTCATTAGCTTCTTTCCTGGTTAAAACATAAATAAGAACACACAAAAAAATAAAATAAATACAATATGTGACCCAACCTTCGCCTGGTATGTTATTCTTAGAGGACACAGACGGTAAAAGACAACACTGATTAATTATCCAGGGTGCACTGGATGTTCAGTTGGCCTACTTTATGTTGTTGTAGTTGTAAAAATTTGCTCCGAGGCAACTGATTAATCATTGCGAGGACAGTAACAGAGGTGGGGAGAAGCCGCGCAGCTCTGATCTAAGGCTCACTGCACACCTAAAAACTTGCCGGCTAGTAAAAGCAGCTGCACTCAGTGTTATTTTTTCTCATACTCTACTTCCTACACAGAGTAAGTCAAAGTCAATCCATGTTACGTTAATGTCCATCATGTCCTGCAAAGATCACCCTGTGCTACAACATCTTAAGTCAGAATTCTCTGATCTGTTACAATTCCTGATTCGTGCATTTAAAATATATTTAGTCCATAAATGTCCAAAAAAAACTCAAGTCTGCATGACTGCTGAAAACATTAAAGCCTTGGCTTAATCGTCATAATTTAACTGCTGATGTTTGTTTTTATTAGATTTAAAATAATAGTCCATTCAAAAGAAACACATCTGTTGTTTATGTTATCTGAGGCTGGCAAAAGTTCAAGGCATTTGGCTGAGGTTGGAGGTGGATGACTGAGCATGCGGTGCTTGATTAGTCTGCCGTTCTCTGCAGCACCTGAGGCGAATGTACATACTGTCAGAACTATAATTGAGCGCACATAAAATGTGCAGCGTTAAATTGGCAAAATAGGAGGAGCATGAGATTACTGACGCACACACTGTTGTTAAAGTGGAAATAAACCTGAGATTTAATTAACAGCTTGCCACTTGTTCAGATATTTATCTGTTGCTTATCCATCTTCTGTCTACTGAAATTATTTACATGAAGAATTGACAAAAGCCTGGTGACATTTTGTGACTGCAACCGATAATAACAAGAAATTTTGCTTCCAATATATTGGCCAGTATAAACATAGGAAAATGTTTACAGCTATTCAGAGACCCTCTACGCCTACATCTGCTCATCTGTTATACTGTGCAATCTCATGAGCAGCAAAGTATTGTAAACAGTGAAGTCTGCTGGACAAACTATGTAATGATGACACTGATTCTATATCATTTCAAGCACTGTATCTGCATGATGACATGAAAAGTTGTCTTTATTTAGAATCCAGATCTCTCTATGAAACTCAATATATGTGATGGGACTATGCAATTCAATCATATACTGTATGATGAGACTTGATTAAAGCAGAAATGTTAATCAGTTGCGTATTTCACACTTTGATCAAGCATCTCAATCACCCTCAGTAACGAACTTATTTCTCCCTGATCACAGCTGGGTATAAATTAAGTTTTAGTTAGAGAAAGTCTGACTCTAACATTCATTAAACTACCACAATCATTCAACTTCCTTTTGTTTAGAGGTTATGTAACTTTTTACACGTATTAATCTTTTTTTTTTTTTTTTTTATCGCCAATGGGTGAACACACTGCACCTCACCTTAAAATTGAGACCTTCCCCGACTTTTTCAGTTACATATAACATTCTGTAAAATAATTTCTTTGCAAAGGACTCGGGAAATTTTCCATGAAAATCCAAGGTTATTCTCAAACCGATTATCAAATTAGCTGGCCATTCGTTTTATGTTGACAACTAATCGATAAATTGCTGCAGCGCTTCTAGACATTACTTTCTTTTCTGTATCCTACTTTATACATGTTAAATTGTTACTCATGATAATAACCAATTTAATTTCAAATTCTTGTGATGGACAGCCATCGCAGTTATATACGACCTGCTGATATTGTACAAGTGCAGCACAGTAGCACTAGATTAGGTATAATGGCAACAATCAAAGAGTCTCGTGAACCCTTGGGAACAACAGAAACTTTTTTGCCAAACATCTTTTCTGTATGAAACAGACTACAAGCACAGACATTCAAAAAGTTGTGTTTGAAGAGTCATAATTTGAACCAGTTGGAGATATGAAATCTTAATTAAATCTGTATCTGGCACATTAAAATAACAGTAACCTATTGACTCTGGCACGTTATTTTTCACAAACAACTTTCTCTAAATACTGGAGATCCTAATTCAGAAATACTAAGCTGATAACCTAAATTATTGACATGATTATGAAGTGAATGAAAGTTTGACTGGGAGAAAGGGACACTGTCATCATGTGATCAGCTAGATTGATTATATTAAAGACCACAAATATTCTGCTTGTGTTGTAAAAACTACAAAAACATTGGTTCACTCGTGATTGCACAGTGAGTGTTGTTACAGAGTGGTGGTTCAGACCAGTGGGCCCAAAAATATTATCAGACATAGAACGACCCTTATACAGATGCATTATGGATTCCAACAATAGAGTGTGGTTGAAGATTGGAACAAAATGTATATTCATGCATTTAATAATGTGTGATTAATAAACAGATGAATGGCACATGTGATGAAGACACCGTACTTTGAGCACAGGGTGTTCTGGTAAATTAATAATTGTCATGAGAGCAACGCTCCAAACTACTGGCTGTGATCAAAGGTCCAAGTCGGCCATGTGAAATTAAAATTTGGTTTACAAGTAAGCCAGGGACAACGTGTGAGTTCAGTTTAAAAATTGTTGACATTTTCTGTATCCTTTTAACTTAAATGCAGCAGGTGGGTTCAAGTAAAGCATTTAAAATATAGGTGTGTGTGTGTGTGTGTGTGTGTGTGTATGTATGTTTGTCATTGTGAGGGGCTGAGGAAAAATGCATCTCAGTATTACTTCTGTAGCTTGCACATTACTGCCTTAGAATCGGTTTTAGCCAAAGTGAGGTTGGATAATTGGATAATTTTGAAGAACTGGATGTGAGCACAGTGAAGTAAATCCTATGTTAGGACGTGTTTTTGAGAAATGTACAATAATCGATTATAAAATTTAGTGAATTAAAAGATTAAAAGATTAGTGAATCCACCTTGTAGAGTACTCACCCTCCTTCACTTTCGGCTTCCTCTGAGCTCCGACCCCCGGCTCTGGCCGCAGCGATGGTGACCGCGGCCCTTTTCCTTCGTGTTGGTGTGGTCCTGTGAAGAGGGCTGGCTCTACGTGCCTCATCCCGTCCCCTCAGCTCCTCCCTGACCTGGTCCTGCAGTGTCGGCAGAGCATTCTTCAATGACTTCATCTCATCCTTGAGCTCGGACACACACTGGATCAGGGCCTCAAGACGCTCCAGCACCTCAGCCTGACCCCGAGGCAGACCTGGACCGTCCACCAACATGAGGCCGGGCCCTCGTTCATTACTGCGATCCAGGTAGTACCCCGGACACGAGGCTCTTCGTCTTGACCTAAAGCCCTGGTAACAAACCACAGCCAAACTGATGCCAGCGACGCCAGCCAAGGCTCCCAGAACCAGCACCTTACTGTCTGCCTGGGCCATCCTGCGGGCCTGCAGAGGATGGACAAATATAACAAGTTTAAAGCTACTAAATTCATACATATTTTGCTTAAACTGCATGATTTAAATATGAAAATTGTGGGGCTTTCAAATGTGATCAATTAGTCCAAAGAGTAATTTGGCAAATTATTAAAAATCCTGTAGCTCTAAATCTCTTAAATCCTTAAAATGTCAGAAAATAGTTAAAATTATCAACAGATTTTCCAGAGCATTCCTTCAACAGCGCTCAATTCAAAAATATATCAGTTTACGACAACAAAACAATAAAAAGTAGCAGAGCCTCACATTCGAGAAGTCAAAACAAGCAAATATTTGGTGTAAACAACCAAAAATTGATTTATTACCAAAATTGTTGTCTAATAATCTATCAGTCAACTAAGTGACTAATTTTGTCTGTTAAAAAAAATCAATTTCTCTGTCTTCAGTACATGAGTAGAGTCCACTGGTTTTTGATTCAGTTTGAAACCAAGTGACACTAATATTTAACTCTGTATTAACTGATCAGTATTTCTCTGGAATTAAAATTTAGTTTGTACATAAGCCATTGTGTGCTCATGTTAACAACTGTTAATATTTTGTATTAGGTATTAAAGTTCTGTGGTCATGTTTCCTTAAGAGCTTTAACTGTTAGTAGCGGCACGTGTTCATCAGATGATACTAGTATAATATTAACACTGACACAATTACAAAATGTAACTCATAGTTAGCAGACACCGAGGTGAATATAAATATTGGAGAACTAAACACTAGAGAAGTGTGCATGTGTTAGGGTTTAAACCAGGTTCATTTGTAGTGACAAAAACAGTTGTAAAAAGATCTTTGTCACATGGATTTACCTTCTACTTTTAACACAACAGCACACTGAAAATCTCAATGGTTGACAGGAGCAGTGTCTACAGGTGAGAGCTTTAGATTTATTATTTTCAAACACTTATCAATTGAAGAAAAGGCCAACTGTAAAGACTAACTAACCAAAAAAAAAAGACTAACCAAATGTAAAGAACAAAAAAGGAAACATCAATCATTCAGTGAGTCAGTACAGTGGCCTTTTAACTGAACTCTAACTCTTTCCTGCTTCCGGTGTAATCCCTGTTCTTTAAGCAAACGCTATAATTGAGGAAGGCTAACGCTATAAACCACAGATAAGAAAGCGACTAACTGTCTGGGGACCAACACACAACAACAACAATCACGGCTGACCAACTAGCAGAGATAATTGGATCAACACACTAATCACACAGCGAGCGTGTTAGCCTAAACTCAGAGTAACAGCAGCCCTGAAGCCTGAACACACTGACAAACTCAGTGTCTGACGGGGTCTCGAGCATACGTCATCCTTATTAACTTCATATTGTCGTTATTAGACTTAATTATATTAACCAGCTGTCAATGACAGAGTCTCACTGCTAGCTAAAAGTCCTCAACCGTGGTGCTAACAGTAAAAACACAGTTCCTAGCCAAGGTTAAACGGTAAGAACGCATTCAAATGTTCACTTTTAACAATATATTATAACAACAAAACATGTTTAAATAAACATGTTTTGTCTAAATAACAACTTAATAAATAAAAGTAAAGGTCTTACTGCACAGGTAAGGACAGGAGGCACTTCTGTTGACTTGACAGCTCGGCGGTGTAACTGCTAAAATATACCGTGTGCGCTAAGGCGGACAGCAAAACGTTCCGGGCTTCAGCTGCGACAGTGAAAATGACTTACGTCTTATTTGTGAATTTGACACAAAATAAATCCTCTGTAAAAATCAGTTTATCATTATTTTTGCAAGAGCTGATCCGAGTAGACGTCCTATCTCTCTTTTTTTTTTTTAAAAAGGTGCTTTCTGTGTGGAGTTTGTATTCTTCCTCTGGGTGCCTCCTCTCTGAATTCAATCTGATGCATTTCAAGTGAAAAGGAATCTAACTTACCATTAGCCTGCCTGTAGATCTTCATCAGATTTTTTATTTATCTATAATTCCTATTTTGACATTTCAAATTTTGTAACAGAATTATTACATTTATTAAGCAATATTTCCAGGTCCTTTCCTTGTTTTTTTGTTTGTTTTTTATGTCTTTTTTTCCCCCAATGTTTTTTTAACTGATTTTTTTCATATAATTTTCCTGTACTTTTTAAAAAATATATTTTAATTTTACTATTTTCTTGGTAATTTTGGAGTCATTTCTTCTTTCATTGCTCATTGCCTTCCTCCCATGTTTTTGAAAGAAATCAAGCCAATTTGCTCAGGTTTCACAGGGTTAAACTGGCCAGATGGAGGCTGTCAGTCTGCAGTCGTGACCTGCATTTGCTTTGAGGGAAGACACTCCACTTTCACTAAGTTATTGCAAAATGCAAAATATGTTTGATTTAGACATCATTTCTTCAAATATTTTTTAAAAAATACCATAATTTACCTTGATGATGCTACAACATCAGTTTTTCTCCTCAATGCAAAAATAATATGCAGTAATAAAGCACATTACTGTAGATTTCAGGGTTTGTTTATCACTGGTTCTTAATAACATTATCTGATATTTATTGGCTTTATGTTTAATTTTTACATTTTAATCATAATATTGTGGCTCTATTGCTACACTTTACCCCCTCGACCTTTTGCCTTAGAAATGTATTCCATTTAAATAGTTTCCTCCATCAACCGTATCACCACAGCATAAATAATAAGCAAAGTTCGATACAAGAGCTTCAACGGGGTTGTGTTATAAAATGCCAGCTTTATAGGTTATAATAGCCATGTTCAAAGGGACTCAACATTTATTAATGAGTTATTTTAGGAGTTTGTTTTCAAGTAGATTGATCTAATTTTTCTGTGAATACTTTTTTCTATAATGATTATTAAAACGCCATGAAGTTTCATATTGTAAACCATAAATTAATGAAATGCTGCTCCAAATAATTATTCCGTAATAAGATGTTCAAATAAAAAGACCTACCTCTGTGATTTCCTCCTCTCACGAGTGTGTCTGTGCAGCGATCTTGGGCAGAGTGTGCACCAGGATTTAAAAAGTTACTAAACACACATATTATCTCATCAACCTTGGACCAGGTCAGCGAACATGAAGCTGTCCGTACTAGGTTTGATTCAAGTGTTACAAATGTCAATTCCTTTGGAAGTGAGTTAGAATGATTTACTATTAACAGACTTCCTGTATTTCAAGTTATACATCTGTGAAACACCATTTCAGATGCAACACCCTAACCTTTGTCTATATTTATAATTAAAAAAAAATATAGATATATTTTTTACAGATCTTTCCCAATTCTTTGCATATTTTTTTTTGCCAGTTGCTTGTTTATTTTCTTTTTCTCATTTAACCCTTGAAAACCTGGATTGACATCAGTGTTCGTTTGCTCCATTAAGACACCTTTCACAAACATTAAACCCTGAGCAAACTGGTTTGATTTCTCTATCGAAACGTGGGTGAAAAAAGAATGAGCAACTTGGCAGGTAATATCCCAAATATGGTAAGAAATGTGTGGTTTTATGAAATTATTTTTATAAAATGCAAAGGAAAAATGTCTAGAAAACTATTAAAAAAATTCTCTTTAAAAATCACCAAAATCTTTCCTTTTTTTTGAGACATCTTTGCTGATTTTTTAAGAAAACAATCGGTGTTTTTTTTAGCGATTTGTTTTTTCTTAAAAAATTTTGGGTGATTTTTTTTTTTAAAAAAAAGTTTTTTTAACATCATTTTTAGTGACTTTTTTTGCTCATTTAAAGAATCTGGGTCACCATTTTTTAAAGGAAAACAAAAGTTTTTTTTTCTGACAAATTTAAATTAAAAGAAGCTATTACATTTATCATAGTTTGGTATTTAAAATGATGTTGCAAAATTATCAGTTTTAAGAACTTTCTTTAGGTCATTTTTTTTTTTAAATTTTCAGATAATTTTCTTCAAGTTTATTAACTGTCATTCCATCAATATCTGCGAGAACACATACAGTGGAACAAAATAACGTACATCTGCACCAGTGTGCAAAATAAATTAAAATAAGTAAAAACAAATGAAATCTGAGATAATAAAAAGACAATGAGCAGCGGTAGAGACAAGGGAAATGGATAATAAAGTGCGATACAATCAAGTCCCTGATTTCAAAAGTTAAAATGCTTGGTAAAAACTCCTAAAAAAAAAGGGTAAAATATTAATGTTTGTGCAGGTTAAAAAGAGTTCAGCAGTCGTTTGGCCTGAGGGAAGAAGCTGTTGCACATTCTGCCTGTCTTAGAAATTAATTCTCGTATCTTGTTTGACAAATTTCCAAATGTTGCGGTCATTTCTTCTTACGTTGCTCATTGACTTTGTCCCATGTTTTTTTTTTTTTTTTTAAAGAAATCCACCAGTTTTGCTTAGGTTTGAAAGGGTTAATCTGGTTTATCTACACACAGGGACGAGTTCATGATGAACAGTACGAAAAAACAAACAAACAAACAATGCACTTGATGGCCGTATATTTACAGTACTTCATTAAGTTACATCAGTGGGATCATTATGCTTATTTGAGTTGGCAGTGGCATGTGAACTCTCTAAATAGATATTCCTTTCAGCCTATAGAGAGGTAGAGAGCCATACTTGCTTGGGTACAGAGATAACAGGGAGTTCCCTTGCATAACATGATGTAAGGATTGCTACGTGCAGTTTCTTCCCTGCTCTCTGAACACAGTATTGTTCCTTAGCCCACAGCCTGCATTCAGCCTGCACAGGGAACAAAAAGCCCACCTGAAACCTGGAGGCATAGCGGTGCAAAAAGAAAAAAAAAAAAAAAGCTTGCCTAGCGGATTGGGTTGGCCCCTGCAGACGTGGATATGTCGATAAGACAGGCGCATCCAGCCATGGCCTTGCTCCCATCGGGTCAAAGCCAGAAGATAAGCAGATATTGTCAACACTGTCATTTTATCCACCCACCACACATCTGCTCACACACATCTCCTACCACGGGGGGACAAACAAAAGCTGCCTCAGATTTGCCTTTGTGCACAGAAACAAGCCCATTACAGTTGTCAAACAATGCATAGAAGAATCAGGGTGAAATAAGGCATCACTATCAGGACTCTGCTGACAGATCACAGCGTGTGAAGCCCAATTGTTCCCTGTCAGTATTCTGCTCGTGTGCATCTACCTCAGTGGGAGGAAAAGCTAACTTCTGTAACAGTTGCATGCCGTGTTTACAGATACTTTAAAGACTCATTCAACCGTAGAGATGTGGCAGGCGTTGTGTAACAGAAGGCATAATAGCGCTCAGGTATATATCGTTCATGGGGAATTGGGGAAGTCCAACTCATTGGCCTACACTTGCTTTACTGATGTCTATCTCAGCAGCGAGCATTCACTGTTTTTATCCTTAGGCCTACCAAGCGACTCAAGTAGCTACTGTATTAGGGAGTGTCTCCAAGGAAACGAAAACTGTAACAAAACATGAAATTATGAAAAGCCCTTGACAGGAACAGTTAGTACTGAAACATCTTAACTGATGAGACTGCTGCATATGAACTCTGCCTTTAAGCAATTTCCATTCAAACTCTATGTCAACCTTCTGGCACTGCATTGATGATTCAGCGTCTTGTCCCTTTATTTTATGGTTGAGAATGTTTTTTTGTTTTTAAATGTACAAGTCTGGCTACAGAGATGAATGTTCAGTCCACTGACGGTATAGCACAAAAGAGAACCCTTTGAAACCTGAGCAAATTGGCTGGATTTCTTTAAAAATTATGAGAGAAAGAAGGCAATGAGCAACTTGAGAAGACAGCCAAAAACTTAGGAAGGAATGTATTTTTAAAAAATTAAAAGAGAATTACCTGAAAATAAGCAACCAAAAAAAGTAAAAACAAAACAAAAAAAAACAAACAAACATGAAAATTACCTTGAGAAAATGCTTTTAAAAAAGCTAATTTTCAAATCATTTGCTTGTCAACTTTTAGGAAATTAAGTATTTAATGCTGAACATTTCCTGGGGGAGGACCCCCATCTTCCTGGCTTCACATGTTCCTGCCCCTATAATAATAATAATAATAATAATAATAATAATAATAATAATAATAATAATAATAATAATAACAAATGCATTTTCATAGGTGCTTTTCAAAGCACTCAAGGACACCGTACAAGAACAGTTAAAAATAAGCAGCAATGTTTTTATGGATCATAAATGAAAACTAATCAGTAATTAGTTAACAAAATAACTAAACAAAAATCATACTTATTAAAACTAGGTATAAAATCACTGTCACAAATGCTGAACCACAACCTATGGCCTTGCCTGTAGGGATCATACTGTAGCCTGTTTTGTCACTATACGGCAGCCATCTCTCTCAATACTGGACTGATTTCAAAAGTTGTTTTTCCCATAAATCACTTACTCACAAAAATGTTAGGAAAAGGGCCAAGGTAAAACATTTCTTTAGTTTGAATAGCAGGAATAGTCAGGAAATTAAATGTACATCTTGTATGGCACACAGAAATCTCCTTCTTATATAAAAAGTGGCTTTACTCAAAGTCTGGGTCTGTTGCTGGAAAGGCAACTGATATCCTGAAACGAGTCTGCTGGCAGGTCAACTTGGATCTTAACTCCTGATCGTAGGCTAAAATTTCTGGCTTCAAATCTCAACTGTGGAGCCAAATTGTTGTTACGCACATCTAGCACATCAGTGTATCATAATATTCCAGACAGAAGAAGCTCTATATAGCATTTCTTATACAATTTGTTTGTGAATGTAGCAACTCCAGATCACCAGTGTATTTTACCTATGTCTACAACCAGCACAGCATCAGTTTTTTTCCACACAAATTGTATAATTAGAAATGACATTTGTTTTATGTTGTTTCAACTGTGTTTAAAAGAGCCTTAACATTTTAGCTCCAAATCGGTTTAATGGATTGTAATAATGGCTTTCAACCCAGACAACCTGGCACTGCATGTACCTGCATTCACATATGCTCTCTCACTGTGCCTCTGCAGCTACTCAGGTAACAGAGGTGGTGTGTTACCATTGTTAATTCATTGTTAACTCAAGTTATCTTGAGACATGCCAGGTTTCCACAGTTTGCTTTCGGTGTTCCACTTCTGAATACTGTCCTTCCAGAAAAAGAGGCTAAGCAAGAAGTGGGTCGTGGGAATACAATTCGTTTGCACGTAGACAATGTGCTGTCTCTCTCTGTAACACACACACACACACACACACCTCACCTCACCTACCTTATTAAAATCCAGTTTCCCCTGTCTGACAGTCAGTGCATCCTGCTGTGACAGACACAAAGAGTGATACTGAAAATCCTGGAACAAGAATTGTCACAATAAATCATTCATCAGTTAGATTATAACATTCAAATGTTTGCAGCTCAGACTTAAAACATTGTTTTCTTAAAGCTGGAACATGCACAGATGAGATGTTAGATTAGTTAAGGACAAGGCCGTGCACTGTAATATGTTTGTTGTACCTTTGCCATGGTCATGATCGACATCAAGTTTGTGTAAAGGTCAAGTGGCTCTGTGACACTGAGTTACAATAATATTGCAATGTTTTTTTTTGCAAAAGAATGATTAATAATACTTGCTGTTTCATACCATAATTTGCTGAGTGTTCTTGGCTGGTTAGACCACTTCTGGGGTGCGGGGTCCACACCCATGTGTCCAACTCATTATGTTTGACAGGCTGTTGTTTTAAAGCCTCTACTGATTATATATCTGATATCACAAACATCTGGAAAAACCCAATAGTGGAATGTAACTAAGTACATTTACTCAGTTAGTGGTACTTGTACATAACTTGAGTGGGCTTTCTTCCGTTTGACATAGACTGTTTAAAAATACTCGATGTAGCCAATGCGATACAATCCATTGGTCGGTGGACTCCTGTTTTGAAGCCTTGAGTCTGGCATTTTGGCAGTCACCATTTTGGGATTTTTTCGCACCACAGGTGACCATATTTAGACAAGAGGGTGCTGTGGTGGAGCAAGGGTTGGATCTGATTTACAGACTGCCTCACAGACAACTAGCCATATAAAGTGGCCATGCCCTTAATTTTGTGTAACGTTAAGAATGAATACAATTTAAATTAATTTAAGTTATATAATAATTCAATCCCTGTATATTTTTAATGAATGCTGCAATTAGCTACAGAGACTAGGCTGTTTATTTCTGCTGTAAAGTTGGACATCTTAACATGGAGGTCTATGAGGATGTCCTCACTTTTGGGGCCAGTCTCAAGTGGCCATCAGATGAACTGCAGTTTTTAGCACTTCCACATTGCCTTAATTTCTGAGCCTCGGAGGCAAATTTGTGTTTCCTTAAATAGTGAAAGCATGACTCACCCTACTCTTCCTCTGACTGGCTAGTATTCGTTGCCTTCATTGGTTGCGTTGGTTAGGCTTGGACAAGAGGAGTGAGACTGGTCAGGATTAGGCTGTCAGTCAGAAGCAGAGTAAGGCAGAGTAGGGCAGGTTATGCTTTCACTATATACTTTTTACTCCACTACGTTTATTTAAAATTTATTGACAATGTATGGTTATAGTAATATTTTTTACATGACAATAATTTGATGTGCTGATGACATGACGCACTACTAGCTCACTAATCTCCCCTGAAGTAAACAAATGATCTAAAACTGGTTCCACTTTGACAAACTACAACATTAAAATGCTACATGTAATTGTTGGTGATAAAGAGGGAATAATATATTATTCTATGATAATAAAACACTTTGAAAGGAGACATTCTGCATAAAGAATTATTTTACTTTTGATACTTTAACTGCATTTTGCTCATTACAGTTTTCACTTTTACTTAAGTAGTATTCTGAATTCAGGACTTTTAGTTGTTATGGATTTATATATATATATATATATATGTTACTTTTACATAAGTAACAGATCTGAGTACTTCTCCCACCACTGGAAAACCCACACAGATATATGTGTACGCAGCACATGTACTGTATATGTGCAAGTGCATAACTGGATTTTCCTGAAAGATTCTTGATATTAACTTTCAACATTATCGTAAATAACAAAATATTTTTTTTACATTTTGTAGTATTGACAATTTGTGCATTTTTGTGAGATTTTTACATAATATAATAATATACTGTATAATACTGTATATATAAATGTGAAGATTGAAATTAAAAAAGAGAACAAGCACGGGATTTGAGCAAACTCTAGGAAATAAAAACTAGGAATGTGGCGCACCAGTTTGTAGAGTACAGCATGTTATGTGCTCTGGCTTTACATAAACTGCAACCTACAGCAGCTAAAAAAGTGATTAAGGTTATGACAAAATGTTTTTCTTCCCTAAGATAAGATGAACGCTGGGAAAATCTAAGGCAGGCAGATTACATCAGAGACCTCTGCGTGACTCCTGACTTTGTGGTGTAATGATTTCTTCCTTCCTCTCTGTCCTCCTCTGCAGTGTCTCAGGGACACAATCAGTCATGCCATCAGACATTGTGCATTCCTCCGAGAGCAGATATACATCACTTACACAACAAATGTGGATGATTTTTTTGAGAGATACCTGTCTCCCACAGTAAAAATTAGTTTTTTTCCTTTTTTAAAAAAAAAAAAAAATAGTGGGAGTCGATGGTAAGAGCATAGGGTTTACTAACAAAACATTCAAAAATAACACAAAACACATTCCAGCCCTTGAACTTTGCTCAGCCCTCCCTGTCCTCTCCCTCTAACAAGTAAACACAGCTTATGACACCTATCTCTTCTAAGAGACATACGAACTTTAGCAGCAACATTTAGTTTAACAATTAACTGTTGGTATTTACAAGTGTCCTGTAAAGGCATCAAAGTTGAAAGAATACATGTCAATGTAATAACTTCTCTTATTGAAACTCTTCAGCATAGTAACAAAGTCACAGTTGCAAAGCAGATTGTGGCCAGCAGGTGGCGCCCTAAGAATTAGTATTAAGATCCTCCTGATGAGATGAAGTGATGGTGAAGAGCACAGGTAAGACATCCAACAGAAAACAGGATACACTACAAGCAGATATGTTGCTCTCTGTCATCCTCAGGCATGTTCTGTGAATTTTTCCTATCCTGAGTTGCCTGACACACAACAGCTCTTTGTGGTTCAGGTTGGAATAAGCCCGAGATCAAGATAATCTGCTTTTAAACACAGTCTGTGCTCCAGACACATTACCCAGACTGCATCTATCTGTGCATGTGAAGATGAGGACAGCCCGAGTCATGTCTATCTGTGTAGTTACATTATGTCTACTCTCCTCAGGTAGACCATATCATCGTAATTAGACATTTTCAAATGCCAAACAAGACTCCACATAAGTCCAAAACATCAGTGCGTATATATTTAGAAACACGCGTAACCTGTAGATGTAACTGATATAACGACTTAAAATAAGTTACCACAAATCTAAAGGCGAAAAACTTAGAGCTTTAACATTTTAAATAAAACTCCCTCAGACAATAACAAAATAAGTAGCCTAAGAGTTTACTGCCATGCTGTATGAGAGTTCACCATAGACTGTATATAATAAAAATGGATGACATGTCTCCACTTTCTCTAACTGTACAGAAATTAAGCAAAGATATTGTGGATATCGGGCACTGCTATCTTGCTCTGGTGAGATCATTTTGAGCCAGAGTCTGTGTGATAGTGATGGAAGGCGGAGCTGTATCGTGCACGCTTAAGTGCAGGTGAATGGGCCTGACACAATCATGAGCACACCTATGGACACACGGTTGTCAATCATGATGTCACACCCCCTTTTTGTGGCATTGAATAAGTAATTAAAACCAAACTTAGCTTACTTGTCTTTATTTATCTGATGTGCACTTCAATGCTTTAGTGTGTTCGATGTTGTGCTTTCAGCTAACTGCAGCTAACATCATCATGCTAACATGGTCACAATGACAGTGCTAGCAGGAAGGATGTTCCCCATAATATCCATCTCAGTTAAGCGTGTTAGCATACAGTGTATCCTCATATAAAAGTCTGTATGATATCTTACAAAAATGTATGTATGGTTTGTATTTGTACAAAAAAACAGAGCCCTTACTGGTTGGTTAGGTTTGGGAAAAGATTCAGAATTAGGCGTCGTTATGCACCTAGCGTAAAGTTATGTACTAAGTGTAAAGTAACATAGGTTAAGGAAAAGAAACGTGGTTGGTTATTTTCATGATATGTAGGCTACTTAATGTAAAGTTACATAAATAACATGACGTGATGATGTACCTTAACTCAGAGTTCATTTGGTTTCACATGGGACACAAACACTTGTCTCCTGGGGGAAATTCCTGTGTTTGTTTTGACTATCCACCACCCCAACCTGCTGAGTTTCATTCTTACTTACTTTTTTTTTCCCAGAAGATTGGTCATGTGATCGCAGCCTTCAAAAATAAGTGGGTTATATAAAAATAACTGGCTCACAATTTTGTGGATTGTATAGAAATTCTGGAGCAAGCCTCATCAGAGCAGCCTGTAGAATGCTAACATTTGCTAATTAGCTTTAAACATAAAGTCCAGCTGAGTGGGATCACATTGTTTTTAAAATTATAACATCATATTAGTGCTAGAGTAACAACATTTAACATTGTTTAATTATTGTTTGATATAGTATTCAATATTTGTTGAGGTATTTCAGTCTGAAACAAAGGTGAACCAACAGGCCAACACTGCCATCCATAGAGCCATGTGTTGCTGATAAAAGTCTTTGTCTAGGTGCTCTCAAAAAGTGTTGCTGTTACACCTTATAACCAGGATGCATGACATGAAACACAGTGAGACAGTAAGTAATTCAGTGTCTGACTCTGTAGCCTCAGGAGACACTATGGTAAGACATCCATCGGCTTCAAAGAGCGACTGAATTTTATGGTTCTTTCTTCATTTTCTTTTGATCAATGTTTAATGATTTCTCTAAGGAGGAACGGTGCGTGCCTGGCAAATAAAACTAAATTCACAAGTGAAAGGAAGAATACCACAAAGAGCGTGTACGGCCAACTCTTTTTGTGCCATAAGATGTTACAGAATTGATCCCCTTTAATGCTGTCTGTCATCAGTCAGGTGTAAGATAACCTCCATTCTAAAGGGAAGCTCAGTACTTAAGTTCAGACGGTGATTTATTGTTGAATTGGCTTTGAGCAGAGATAGTTTGCCTCTACAGAGCAGACAAAAGTGAAGTTATTAAGAGGAGGAAAGCTGCTGAGGGGCTGTGACACCAAGTTACAGACAGTTCAGTGGGAGGTTGAGAAGATGGTTTATTATCCATGACACAATGAATAGCATCCAGCACAGGCCTGTATTGTCTGAGGCCAGTGAGGCCTTACAGGGGAGCTGAGGAAATCTTTATGTTATTTCTAAAACCTGATATTATAAAAGTTAGAAGAACACATGGGGGTGTTTTTGCAGTTATGGGAGTTACATTCTGATTCAAAAGAAAAAAATCCCCTTTTAGACATTACTGAACTTGACATCTTGAGATCAATCACATATTGCCACATCAGTAAGCAGTTTACCATCATGTTAAGCCATTGTGTGACGCTTTAAAACAAAGGATATAAACGAGATGAGAGAAAAGGCAGCGTTAAGGCCACCAAGAGTTGCAATAGCCCCACCGCAGCACCACCAATAAATTACCAGAAGTTTGACTTACAAAATCCCGTCTGATCTCTTTTATTTGGCTGCTGTGTCTCCCATTCTCCAGCTGATTCTTTCCACTGGAGTCATAGGCTGGGAAAGTTCATGTCGCTCACCAGATGTATCTATAAAATGTATTATTTCATCAACAATGACCTAGTTGAGAGGTACCAAAAACTAGTGAAAATGAGAACATAAACATTGGCAGAGAAAGATTTAGAACAGCCAAGAGAGACCACCTGTGACCTACAACAGCGATTTCTCTGGTGTTATTCACTTCTTGCATTGCTGATTGTGATATTAGCCAGAGGCAGGACTGAAGATACTACAACCAGCATAAAGAGCTTAATTCATAGCTGGTTTTGAAATTTTTGATCACTGTGTTGCCTACTTGTAGAGATGTGAGTTGTGTAATTGTGTAATCACTTGATGCCCACCAGTCCCTTTCCTAAAGAGACTGTTGTAAAATGATGCTCCACTTTTGATAACTCACTAATAATAACATCTGATTTTCTCATTGTTTTTGGAAAAGTGAGCACATCACAAACCAAAATGTCATTTTCGTTATCTGCCTGAAAGTTCAACATCTTCAACAACGGACGTAGTTAAAAAAGCATAAAGGTTCACTCAGGGTGTGTTGGAAATGGATGGGTCCAACAAACAACGGACTTTGACCCTGAAGTTCGAGACCAGACTGCTATAAGAAGAGGGATAGATAATCTGGCTAAACTACTGATCTGATTGCAACCTGTTTGATTCTATTCCTGCTCTTATTTTAATGCCCCATTTGACTTTGTTTTGGCAATGTCATCCTCTTCTCATATCTCAACACTTACTTTGATGAGTATAATGTTATCTGACAAACAAAAGCTGCAAAACGGGACCCAAGCTATAATCAACCAGATTTATCATTTAAGCATGCTGGTGATACTATGGCCAACGTATTGTAATCTGCAGTGGCATGTCTTTGTTTTGGTGATGCCGCAGCCCCATAAATCCACTCAAAAACCATATGATGGCAAGTGATAATAAAAACCGGGACAAGCAGTCAACAATGCGTCTCCTCCCCTCCTCGCCTGAAGCTTCAATTTCTCATGTTTTTCTCTCTCAGGCTTTATTTGTGTGGTTGCTGAGTGAAAGCCACCACAGTGGCAGAGAGGCCCAGAATAGCCGAGGGTGGGGAAGGCCAGCGGACTTGCATGTGGGCTGTTGAGCTGTGTGCTCTGTAGTACCTCTAAACCATCCGCTGGCCTGTGGAATGGAGGCTGCTTCCTCATGCATGCCAGTGGTCAAAGCCCGGCCTACACACCCTCAACTATTTCTGTCCTCTTCTCCTACTCTTTTTCATTTTCTCTCCCTCGTTCTCTCCTTCCTTCTCCCTTTTTTTCCTATACAGCTGTCCTTTAGAGTTATACAATATTTGGGAATGTGGAGGAGGCATACAGGGAGATGAAAGGTAGGAGGGAAATTGAGTTTACAGAAGTATTTCACTGCTCGAAATACTGCCTTTTAATAAATCTAGGATGTCTATGCAGCAGAAAGACAGAAATACTGTTAAAATTGGTGTAACATGATCAAAGAAAACAGAGAAAAAGGGATGCTTTTGCTCAGGAGGGAGAAAACCTACAGCTACCAGAATATACTACCCTGCACCAGACCAATAAATGCTCCTGCTGGTGGGTGATGTAACACATCCCCATCTATTTGAAACAATGGCGGCCAGCTGATAATAAATTTCATCTTACAGTTAAACAGCAAGCTAATATGATTCTGAAAACATTTCAGGCAAGAAATATGCAACTCTATCACAGAATCTTGGTTTATATTTGATCAGCGCTGCTGCTTTTAATGTTTGATTTCTGAGTCATTTTCATTGTACAGGAAACAGTATGGTGCCCACTTTCTGTTTGCAAACTCTAGCTACAGGGCACTAAAATGTATTTCTAAAAACATTTGAGGTGATAAATACGCAACTCAGTCACAGGATTTTTATTTTTTTTAATCAGCGCTGCTTAGCTTTACTGTTTGATCTCAGCTTTTTCCTTTTTTTTTAAGGCTTGTCTTCATTGTGCAGGAAACAGTATGACACCCACTTCCTGTTCAAAAACTTTCACTATTGCAGCTAAACAGGGCACTAAAATGTGTTTGTAAAAACATTTCAGGTACTATAAGAAATAGGCAGTTCAGTAACATGGTCTCTTTTTATATTCTATGTACCATTTTATCTAATTTTGGTCAGAATTGGGAAAGAGAGAAGGGTGGGTCAACTTGCATATTCAAATTTACAGTATATGCCTTTTTCCCCCCGTTAAAGGGTATTTTGGGGGGGAGTTTTTCATTAGACGATGTGATGGTCTAAGGGCTGAGAGATGTCGTATGCTGTAAAGCACTCTGAGGAAAACTGAGTTTTGTGATAATGGGCTTTTTAAATAAAACTGAATTCAATTGAATTTATTTGAACTGGTAGTGGCATGGGTGGCAGGCAATATGAAAATTATGAAGTAAAGCCTATATGGTTTGAGCAACAGCCCCAAGAGCCAGTGATTCTCTGCCACATGACTTGCTTTGCATCAATTTGCATCATTCTTTTTGTTCGTTAGATAGAGGGAATTTTACCACATTCGATTTACACGTACTATCCACATTGCTTTGATACAAAGTTGGTTGAAAATTGGCGAAGTATCCCTTTAAGAGGGGAAATACCTTGATTCACTTCACCCTCTCCACTAATTTCCATTTGATCATACAGAACCAAAAATATATAAATACATAATGATATATATATTTTGTTCTACTCCTCTATTCCAACTATTGCAATTCTATAGTTTAGTATGACATAAAAAACTTTTTGGTACATGTATTTGACTTATTTATTCCACATAGAGTGTTTTCAGCCATGTACATCTTATTTTTGGCTGGTTTTCTGTAATATAATACTGGTGACACGAGAATATTTATCTGTTTTTCCCCCTTGTCGTAAAAATTCTCTGTTGGAAGGAAATGCTAAAATGTAAAAGGAAGAAATAACATATGCGACGAGTTAAACGCGCAATGCTATTTCTGGATTTCAAAAAAATGTAAGCAGTTCGGGAGAAAGGATAAACACACCCAGTGGAGTTGTTAATCACAGCATCAGTCATCAGAGTGAAATGAAATGCACTTTTAACACCAACATTCCTCGGGCGTTACTGCTGCTGATCACACAATTATGTGGAGCTCATTGAGTCTAATTCAATGACTAATGGATGTTTAGCTACCTCCAGGCAGGGCTGTGTAATCGGAGAGAATGTGAAACATTCCTTTTGTTTGGTATCTGAATGTGTCGGTGAACTGCACCACTGGGAAATATAAATTCAAAACAATGTAATGACGGGCTGTTGGGGAATTCTACAGCCGTACAGAGAACGGTATTGTTTTAGGGAGGCCTTAAGTTAATGTTTGTTACTCTCCAGCCTTCTTTGCTGACTTAAATATGTAGTATTCAGCTGCACAAAGGACCATACGAGTGAAATATCGTCTGTTTGTCCAGATGCATTCCCGGCACCTGGTGAAGCACAAACACACAGACACTCACTGTAGAAGAATGCATCTGCTGAACACAACTGCTGCTATAATATTTTCCACTCAAATAGTCACACTCCCTCTTTTTCTCTCACACTCACACTTACTGTACTTTAGTGGCCTGGAAATATGCCAGCTTGGCCTACTGTATTTCTCTACTTTATGGTTTAGTGACCTAAATTGTCCACATTGTCAAACCCACCACATTTCAGCTTAGATGTAAAGAGATCCCCTATCCAGACATCCCCCATAATGCATCCCAGTCTTGTCTTCACGTCTCAGCTCAGACACTTCTGTCTGTATCAGTGGCTGAAGGCTCTGATTGACGGCTAGCCTTGGCTCCACAGAGTAAGAGATAAGCAGGCCCAGATGGGGTAGGTCAGATGTGTCTGCCCACATGATTTAGCCTCGAGTCTGGGACAGTGGAGGGGACCAGCACAGAGCTTATGCCCCCCACCCACCATGTCAAATATATACCACATGGGAGAGGTATAGATCACTGTTTGATCTGCCCTGTGGAGGAATCGGGATATCCAGACAGCGTGTTGCTGGTGCTTCTCTGTCCTCAGCCTCTGTGTGACCTGGCGACCACGGGCAGAGAGAGGTTGGGATTGTTTACTCGGTAGTAAACTGTGATGGATAAAATATATGGCTGCACATTATGCCACAGAGGAAAGCAGACGGGTTGATCTTGGACGTCAGTCTCATCATTTTGTAGTCGGGCGCTCCTTCTCTGACCCTGCTGACTGTTGAGGTGAAGAGGTTGCATTGTGCAGAAGAAAAATAGAGTAGGTTTAAAAAGATGAATGGCTGAAGATGAATGATGGCTCAGTAATAGTAGCAGATGTTATCATGTAAGAGTAAGTGTTTCTGTCTGACCTGAATGAGTGGAAGTCTTTTAATGATCATTTGTTATTTTGTAGTTAACTACGGATAACAAGTCAGTGTCAGTGTTACTACGTATACAAAAGATTTGATTCTTAACAGCTCTCTTTGAAATGTAGAATATTATTTTTAAGTGCCTACGAATTTCACATACTAAATCCTTTTAACTTCCTAACTAATAACTTCACACAAAAAGTTAAATATATTGCAGAAGCCTTAGAAATAAGCCACATTAGAGCTAATGGTGTTTATCATTTCAATCCAGTTTTAATAGCTCTGTAATAGATCAGAAACATTTTCTCCTCCACTATCTTTCATCTCAACTGAAGCTTAAAGAGTTCATGCCTCACAGCAGTAATATTCAACCTAAGGCTTGTGGGCCATATATGGTGCCAGGTGGTCCACCTACTATTTTCTAAATCACAGTAAAAAGTCACACTGGGATTTGAATGCAAAAGTGGCCCCAGGGTAAAACAAGTTGAGTACACCGGCCTTACAGTATGTGTTGTATTTAAATATTGTTTTAGTCTGTGAGTTGCTCAACTTCTCACTGAAGGTGAAGTCAAGCAGAAGGAAACCTGGTGTCAAAATTTAGTAGAGACATTATTAACTATTTGAACTAAGAGTCTATGCTAGCAGCTCTGTGATTTGGCGAGCGACTACTTTAGCACAGCGGTGCTTTGGACTAAACATACTCAGAATGACAATGCTAATATCTTGATGTTTAGCGGCAGGCCTATGTTTACTGTGTTGACCATTTCAGTTTGGTGTGTTAGCATGCTAATATATGCCTGTTCACTTTAAACAAGTAAATACAGCTCATGCTGATGGGAAATGACTCAAGTTTTGCTACTATTTGCAAAGGTTTTGGACAAATTTAACATTTGACCTGACGATGGACCTAGATGAATGGTCAATGGATATCCATTGACATCCATACAGCCCACAGCATGTTGGTAGCGTGGCCAAAAAAGGAGAATTTTGTCAGATATGAAAGTTCAACAAAGGATAGATTGTTTGGAATAGGAAAAAAAAGTCAGTGTAATAATAAATCAGGGGAAAGGTGCTTTAATTAACTCTGGAGAAACAGAGTGACTGTTGAGTCTCAACCCTGGATTGTGATATCGGTGCTTTTGACTGGTAGGTGGAAAGAACCACCACCAACCTAAAGTGTCGGCATTTGACAACCTGGGAATGAGACTCAAAAATCAAAAATCTTTCTCCAGAGTTTCTTACAGCAATTTTAACAGATTAAAATATTGTTAGAAGCTTTTCAGTGCAATGCTCCCTCTAACTACTAAACCTGAATGCGTCGGTCCACATTATGAAAAATAATGGCTGAGAAAAAGTGCCAATATAAAACCATGCTGCTTAATTACAGCAACATAAGAGTTGCTATTCCATCACAACCCACCTATATGAGGGTATTCTTTAGGATCTGAGGGCTCAGCACCTCCCAGGACTTTCATCAACTCAACCTTTAATCCAGAATATTGAATGCTTACAGGCAACATCAGATAATAACCACTGCTGAATGATGCTGAAACTACTAATTTGTAAACTGGAAAGGTCTTTGAAAGACTCATTTGTTAGTTAATTATGATTTGGCTTCCAATCAGCATCCTCTTTGATGGTCTCTATGTTGATGCCACACACGGTTTGTGTCCAGGCCATCAGATGCCCTTCCTTTCACATGATCAGCTCTTTTGTGGCCTCTCTGTGCCTCTGCCTTTTGCACACGCTCAGTTTCACCGCACACGCTCGGTGTCTCAGTACTTCTGTACACGCTCGCTGGCTCTGAATACAATAAAGCCTGAGGTATCCCTGGTATTTGTCTAGCCCCCGCAGCAGCTCCCTCTGCCTCTGACACATACTGGAGTTTCTGAGGAACAGGCCATTATTACAAGCCTCCGCACACTCCTTTCTGGGCTAATTTCTATGTTTGAGTTGAAAAAGTGTAGAGTGTGATACTGTGTGTGGCATGTTTTGATGTTACATAAAGCGAGGGGTCATTTTGTGAAGGTGAAGAGAGGCGGAGAGGAATTTCAGGGTCAGCAGACTTCATTTAGTTAGACAGAGTAACTGAGAATGTGTCGAGTTAAAATACTTTTAGTGTTCCTCTCTCCTGTCGACAGGTTTGGACAGGTCCCCACTGTGTTACCACTGTCAGCTTTTAAACAACACGGTCAGCTTTTCTTAACAGTGACAGCAAGGTTGCTGAGAAGTTGCTTAACGCAACTTTTTTTCTGGGAGAAAACATTTTACAAATATTGTCATCACTCTGTGTTTTTACTCCTTTGATACATCACTCCATCACTCCTTTTTTAAGGCCAGGCCACAAGCCAAAACACATATTTATCTGCTATCCTTTAAAAAAATACTGTTTGGATTCGTCATAATTTTTTGCTTTTTCTCAAACAAACATGGACTTTCGACCAGGAGAATGCTATTTGCTATGTCCTGTGTGAAATCAAAAGTCAACATAGTTCAGAGTTTATGCAACTATGCAAGTACTTTATGTAGGCACTTTACATAACTATGCAAACTATGCAAGTTTATGTAACTTATGTCCCGTACATAGTTTTTTTTACCCAGAACCAAAAACTTTTCTAAAACTTTAACAAGCATTGTAGTTCTCTACTAAACCTAAACAAACTGTGACTACTCTGCAACAAAACTGTAACCTTTTCTGTTTGAATTTGCATTGACATTGTTTTCATATTGCCAGCCTGTGATTTTAACATGTTTTTTCCCACAACTATGTAGTGCATAGTTTGTTTTAGCACCTGTGGTGCACTGTGAAGGTGCACATAAATGGTAAGATTAGTTGCAGCTTCGCTCAGAGGTTGTAAAAAGGATGTAATAAGCCACAAGAGGCTGAGGTTGACAGTGATTTTAGAACAGCTAAGGGGCATTGTTAAGCACAACATGAGGCCTAAAACCTCCTTAATGTAAACCACAGCCTGTTCTGGATTATTGCTTTTATAAAATGGTTATTATTACAAGTACGTACCCACAAAAATAAAATAAACACACAGCAATAAAAATGCTGCAATTAATTATTAACAGTGAATAATCATTCATCTGCCAAGCAATGTAATTCTTCAGCAATATTTAGCATAATGGTTGCCAAGCAACACGCAGACGCAGTGGAAAGTGTGGGCAAGTACACCCCTATGGGCTTTAATAGTTAGCAGTTACAATATAACCATGCATATATGTATTTACCATCAGCAGCTATTGTGCTCATTTTGCTTGACTTACTGTTTCTTGACCTTTTATTTGTTAACTAACCATAGATGATTGGTGTAGCTTGGGCGGCAACCAGGACAGGTATTTCTCTTATGCTATGTGGGTTCCCTTACTGCTCAAACATAAATCAACAACAACAATAAAAGTACATTAATAGGATGAGAGCAATGCATAATTGTGATCACTTTCATTGTGGTGGATGATAAATGATTCAGACTTGAGTTGGCAGCTCCCCTTTTTAGCTCTGCATCCTGTATGAAAATAGGTGACTAATTGGTGCAGTGATACTAATGCTGTTATGCGATCACAGCAATGTGTTTATAGAGTATTTTACAACAGCTTAAAACACAGCTCAACTGATCATTATCAAAGACTGAAACTGTCTGTTTTATAATACATGTTTAAGACAGATGTCATGTCCTTTTTGGCTCTATCTCAACACTTTCATCAATTTCCTTTCCAGTCGCATCAGATATTTTTTAGCCAAAACCTTTAATACACTACCAGCCCAGTCTTAAGTCTTAAGACCAGATTACATGGAGGTGGGTACAAAATATGTTAAAATTACATGCTGGTAACACAAAAACATTTCAAAGCCAATGCAAATCTTTTGTCGTTGTGGTTACACAAATTAAGTATAAAGAGCAAGAAGTGCAGTGTAAGGCGGGTGGGAGGGAATGGATCACGCAAACATGGACATGGAAACAAGGTTGCTGTTTGTGCCCCACGTGAAACCAAAAGTTAATGCAGCGGCATAAGTTTACAGACTTACTTTACTTAGGTACTTTATTTTATGTAAAGTATGCAATTTTACATCACATACGTCCTGTACGTATCTTTTCCTAAAGTTATTCAAGTATTGTCTAATCCTAACCAAACTGTGACTGTTCAAATAGACTTGGCATTGTTTTCATCTTGCCAGCATGGCCTTTTGCCCATCAACAAGTAATGCACTGTTTAGACAATATGTCCATTTCACATGTTTGTGTGAGACACTTTTTCAGGACTGCAGACAGACACAGTTTGCAACTGGCTAGAGAGCATAGAATAAAATTCCACCATTTAAGTAGCAAATAATTCATTGGTGGAGACCAAAGCAAAGCGACAAGGAGAGTTTATATTGGACCTATCTTAATGCTAATATTAATTTGGAGTTGTGTATCTTGTGTAACGAGACAGTATATTGCTAATGCAATAGCCATACTAACTTAGCAGGGTAAACAAAAAGATAAATTCACCAAGCTTTAAAATATCTACATATGATTTAAAAAATAAAAAAAACGTAATTTAGATTTTAAGATTATTTATGCTAAGCTAATGCTTACAAAACTAAACCAGCATTGTTGAATTATGCTTCCCAGCTTTTAAAAAGCTTATGCTTCCAAGCTTTTCCCAGCTGCCCAGCTTTTAAAAAGAACTGCTTCTGATCCCATAGAGGTTCATTAACTAAGCAAAGCTAATCTTATTATTTAACGCATTAAAACGAAATGCAGGAACATGAATCCATGAGTCTATGTGACTCTGGTTAATAAGTTAAATGGTACCATTTCCTTGAAATCTAAATGTGAAATAAAGAATATATTGTTAAAAGCTGGTGGCACATCGCCAACTGTCACAGGGCTTTATCCAATATCTTGCGGAGGAAAAAGAAAAGCTAAAAACAGATTAATTGGGTCCATTTAAGAGAATTAGGAGTTCACGCTGAGATACATTCACTGTTTAAAAGAATGAAAGTCTCAAATTAAATCTGTTGAGATAAAAAAAAAAAGTTGAGCAGATGGTGTCTGGGTATCTTTAAAAGTCCTGGCTCAAATCTTCCCGGGCCTCTCTGCCTTTCCGTGCTCAGCGCTGTTTTGGAACCAATCATATGCTTCACCGTGGGATGCGTGCCATAAACAGAGCTGCCACTAAAATGAGCAATAATGCCCGAGAAATCCTCAAGAATGCGTTTCTTATTTCAAATTACACAATTAAGCAATTTTATAAGAAGTATGAACGCAATCAACTTAATCAAAGTGTTTCTAAGTCGGCAGCTGGAAACCTCCAAAGCGTCTAATGAACTGAGTCTTTGGAGATAATCTCACCAGATGTTACAAAGCACTCTGCTGTTGCTGGAAATAAAACCACACATACTTCTATCAAAAGCTGATGAATAGTGGCCAACACACATTCATTCTGATAATGTACAGTGCTGTGAAACACTCCCAGAGATCATAAATACTCATTATTATTATTGGCATTATCAGCTCTGTTAAATTAAATCAAAGGCATAACTTTCTGCCAGTGATTTGGGACTTTTTTCTTCTTTTCTCCCGAAGTTTCCAGTGGCAGCAAAGTGCAATATTTTTGAAAGGATACAACAAAAGTTAAAACGTCAGCTACAAACAGCAGCTTTTTTTCCCTATTTCGTTGGAATGTTATTTACTGACCAAGCAGATAAGACTTTCATAAACCAAAGCGCAGTGACACATGGGCTCCCAGAGGATACCTAAGTAGGCATGGAGAAAAACAGGAAGCAATTATTCGATCAGATTGGTGGTAACTGGACAACGGTTCCAGTTCAGAGGTTATTCCCCTCCCAAAGTTGTCATGCAGCGACCATGTAACATACTCCAGGTTCAAAAATAGAACTGAGCAACTATTCACTCAGTATCTCACTTGTATCTCTCAAGGAATGCTGAACATTTTCCTCCTCCTCATGTGACCACAGCAGAAAAATTAAATGTCTGGGATGTTGCCCTATAATTGCATCCAAACATCAGTTTATTCACTTTATTTTCTCACGTGAAAAATAATTATATAAGCATTGCTGTGTACATTCTCCAAATTCCAACATGCTGGTGCATGTTCTCAGAGCATTTCTAATGAGGAACAGACTTTGCCAGGGGCCGAAGAATAAATCAATGATGTGCTAAGGACACCGTAAAGACAGAACATAGCGTCCTTCAAGCTATCGAAAGATCTCCACCAGCACAACATGAAACATCCATGACCAGTGTTGGCCCTAATGCTGTCCTCCAGGGCAGTGATGTGAGCACAGCTCAGGTTCAGGCCTCCAGCTGGCCTCAGTTTGACTCTAGCTGGTATCCTGCTCTGCTCACCCCTCATGATATGGGCGAGGGCAGCCTGCCAATTCTCATGGACATAATAGCACTTTTGGTTGTGGATGGAGCAGGATGTAAGCTGGTGGAAATGGACAACCACAAGCTGATTGCAAGAGGGTGGCCTGTGGCACAGCTACTGGAATTCCAGTGGGAAGACTCTCTCCTCACCAAGTGATGTATCACTTGCTCTCTTTCCAAGGATGTGAGCCAGACATCGACACACTGGCGTGGATGTGGTCAGATAGTCTAATTGTAGTAGAGAGAGTTAGTCTCTTCAAGGTTAAGGGAAAATCCCGCTCGGATACTCTTACACTATCATCAATCTGAGATGTTAAATGCATTCCAGGAGTTGTTTTGCGATGAAGTGTTACATTATGTTACATGTATTTGTACATTTTTTCCACAAAGTTTGTGCTGTTTTCCATTTCCACGAGAACATGCCTCAATTTACTGCAATCAGTTGTGGTAAACATGGACGTCACGTTGGTGTAGAGAGCCATTGCAGTAATGATAGCAAACAATATTAGTAATGAGTGAGCTTTGGCAAGTTTTTCCCATTGACAAAATGAAAGAGTTGTGCCCATTAAATCAAATGTAGTATGACTGCAGCTGCACTGCATTCTGCTTTTTTTTTGAGGCTGTCAGTATCTGTATCTTGTTTGTGATGATTTCTTGCTCTCTGACTGTTTTGCAGTAATGATTTTTTTTGGCTGCTGAACAGTGAAACAAGCTGTGACCATAACACTGACCTTTTAAAAATGCCATGGCCAATGTGTTAGCAATTTTAATCAAGTACACACATAGCAACATTAGCATCAATTTGGGGTCATGTTTCTGGCTGCCTGATGAATAAAAGTCCAATATTTACTCTCCTTTTAGCTCTGTTTTGGTCTCCACCAATGTCCGTGGAAGATCTGGCTCTTTAGCTAATGCACTGAAAATCTCTGTTTAACTGCTAGTGACTAACTTTTTAGTGTACCATCTGCTGCTGAGCAGATAATGGTCATTGGTTTATCCGAGTTTGATTGACTGCTGCATTTGGAATTGGGGTTGATGAGAGCGGTAGGTCTAATGATCCATTCAGATGGAATCAAGTAGATGGAAGAAAGCAGACAAAATCTTCAAGACGGCACATTATGAAACATACATGGCAATATGATGTGGTGGTGATGTTGTATGTTAACAAAAATGGAATAAAATAAATTGAATGAAACTATTTTATGTAATAATTCTACATTGCCAATGTTCTCTCTTCTTATGAAAGAGTTATGAAACATCTGGTTGTAAATTCCATTTCAGGGGATGTCGAAAAGTTCAAATACTTTAACTTTGGACGCTAGTGCCATCCAACTCTTACTGTTGCCAGTATTTTTGCCAGCCTCGCCTACTTGTAGCCCCCAAGACTGCGAGGGAAAGGGAAAGTGGCCTATGTAGCAGATCAGCATGTCTGTGTCTGACTATAATTGTTGATTTTAAAGAAGGCCTGAAGACCAAAATGTCAGACAGCCAGAGTGAGTGACACTTGTTCCCTACTTAGTTTACTGCCAGTAATCACCACCTCACTTCAAGTGTGCGTTTCTTTTCTGTTTTGTATATTAGATAGATAGATAGATAGATAGATAGATAGATAGATATATACTTTATTGATCTCAAAACTGAGAAATTGGGGAATATTGCATGCTATTGTCTTTATGTCATCTACATTTGGCCACTTATTCATAAAATGTAGCTTTTTTGTTATCATTCTGAAGAGTTTTAGGGTGAATGTTACCTTAAATGTTCTAAATCCCACTGGAAATGAATGCACTGTCTTGTTTTTCTTTCTAAAGGCCGCTCACCAAAAAGATTAATGGCACTTACAATGAATAAAAAGTGTCATATTGCTCACAGTAACTATGCTGTAAGTTGCAATGATAATACACACCAGCAGTTTAAATCTTAACCTCTTGCCGTCCTTACTTTTGAACTCCACCTTTCACCTCACGCTAAGTTTGTTTAGTTGCTAAAATAGGCACAGAAGCCGAGGTGCTACCTCTGGTGTGTGTGGTCTGCAGTAATTCACTATGGTGCATCGCCCGCACACACACACAAAAAAACATTTTGGGATACAGCCACAGAGCAAAGACGGTGTTTAGACTACCCACAATCCCCTCCTCCCCCCTCCGCTCGGCTGCACATCTCCTGCACTCAGAAGGTTGGCCAGTGCCCTCAGGATCGGGTCCCTCCCTGTGTGCTGCCTGCAGGGCTGAGAACATTGTGAAATGTTTACTGCCAGAAAATAAACGTGTGTACGAGGATGCAGTGAATAAGCACAATCCAGAGAAAAACTTTAATAAGAATGGAAATAGAGCATATATAGACGAAGCTGTCAATATGTGGCGTCAAGTCTCCAACAATGTATGTTGAATGTGTGATGAACATTTTGTTCATGTTGTTTAAATCTGTGAAAGCTGTTGATAAATGCCATTGAAACTCCCTCTAGAGTCATAGGGAGGAAAGATGTTACAGCTACATATGTCTTTATTATTTTTTGGAGTTTTTTTCTTTTGGAATCAGTTAGGCTGCCCTCTTCAATGCCTGCCTCAGATTCAATGATGAAAATGAGAGTACACAAGATGACAATTCTCTGTGTCCACGCTTAGCCCTGAAAATTGTGTTTCCCTTCATACCTGCATTTATTAATGCAGTCACAATATATGTTTTCCACATGACAGATGGATTCCAGTAAATAAAGTCTGGGCAAATGTCCAGCGCACTATCGCCAGTTTCAAATGGCTGCACTAAAGCTGTCAGCAGAAGCAGCAACCTCTTTAAAAGACAATCAACAGCAGTGCTTTGTGTTTCAATTCCTCACCTCCCTCACTCAGCCTCCTTTAGAAGGGAAGTGATAATGATGTAGCTTACTTCATAATGGGTGTGAACACATTCATTGCAGTATCTGGGGGAGGAAGGGTGGAGTCAGCTGATGTGTTAACTGTGTGAGGTGTTAACGTAAGATTAGAACTAAATCTGTAAAACAGAAGTGATCATCCGCACTTATTGTAGGCGTTGTGTTGTCATGAGTTGCAACAGAAAGTGGTGAGCTGCTTCTTTAAATTCTGTTTTTCTCAGTTGTTTTATTTTGCCAAACAAGGACAGGCTTGTTTACCTGACCTGAGATCAGTGCATGGTGTGTCTGTTGGAGAAAAGTAACCTCAGTGGAACAGTTTAGACAGGACGCCTCAGACGGCACAGCAAACTCACTTAGAAAGCTCCCCTTGTGTAACGGCAAAGACACGTGCCAAAGCAGACCAAGGCAAATTAGCCTTGAACTGGAATGAAAAAATGAGTCTAATTCCTCCAATAACACAACCCAAAACACAAGTTGTGATGGAAAAACAAAAATAAAATGACATGCATATTCCTGGCAAACAGGCTTTGTTAAACAGGATACACCATACAGTGTACGTTTAGGCTGTCATCTCAACTTTGGTAAAAGAATATCTGAGTATAGCTCGGGGAAAAAAACACACACCCAAAAACACTGTACAAGTCTCATTAAGAAACTGAAAAGAAAAAAACAAAACAATAACAACACCAAAAACTGTTAGAGCCAATAATATAGCCTTGGATGGGTGTCAAGTTTTGCTAACACTTTCTATTAAATGAAAATAATTAAAGCTTATATCAGCTGTAAGTCATGGCATTATAGGTGGCATTTCTTAAGACTGAGCATTAACACATTAGTCATAATCATTAGTCAAAGTTTGCTCGGCTGGTTATTCTCCTTCATCATATGTGGCTTTATTTATTTATTTATTTATTTATTTTTAGCTTTTTTCCATGGATTACTAAAAAGTGAAATGCAGCTGACCATGAATTACCCTTGGGCAAACTGGTTTGATTTTGTTTTTCATTGAAGTGCAAGGTGTGTCTTTTGATTTGTCTTTAAAAGTATCTATTTATCAGCAAACATGGGAAGAAGGCAATGAGCAAATTAAGAAGAAATTACCCAGAAATTAGCAAGAAATTAGTAAATACAAGGAAATTACTCAATAAAAAACGAACCAAAGCGATGAAAAAAACCCCCAGAAAAAAAGGAACAAAAAGACTGAAAAGATAATGATATTACCTGGAAAAAAACATTATAATAATTCTATTAACTATGCAATTATTAATTATTCACCTAACTGTCCTATGCTTGTATTTCTAAAAGGCTTTTCTAATGGAGCATACTTTGGCATAACAGTAAGAAAAGCACAGGTGTTAATAATCATACCATGGCTGGATTCCATTTTGCTGATTCAGTTTCCAGGTCCTGGTATTGTGCACACTGGCCCACTGCTGATGACTAACTGGGACACTTGGATGGAGCACAGCCGTCATTAATGTTATTAGTGACACCTGTGCTTTTCCTACCATGACAAGTCAAAATGTCTCCTGTGAAAATGGGATATTGTTCTTTAGAAAATTTTGTTAACAGACTGCAGCTGGAGCATTCACAGGTATATTGAGTAAGGTGCATTATCCTTATAAAAAAGCAAATTAAATGATTTATTGACCATTATGAAGTAATTATTTACAAATTATACCCATTATGCCTAATTTATATCACTTACTGCATTTCCCATCTCACAACTACAAAGTAATTTATCTTTCGGTTGGGAAATACACAGTTTCCTTTTCTAGCAGTAGCTCTGGAGTTTCCAAGGTTTGACGGCCTTCATTGAATGAGAAGACAGTGTTGTGCGTTCTACTTTCAGATCATGTGTGAGCCACATGGATGACATCACCCTCAAGGCAACTCCACAACACAGTGCTAAAAGGGCTTCATTCACAACTGCTGTTTAACTGGTGCTAAATAACGCCTGTGTAAGTTAAATAGAGGGTGTCTGAGCAACGCAAGCCGCTCACAAACACACACATTCATTTCAGCTCTAGACTTTGAAAAGCATTATATATGGCTAGCTATTACAGTGTTGCACTCATCACATGTAATATAACAATAAAGGGGAACCGATTAAGGGAAGTGAGCGACTCCCAAATACAGCAGGAGGGAGAGGCAAGAATTTGTTGTGTTTGCAGAAGCATGAGCTGCTTTTTATGCTGGACAAGGCAGGATTGTTGCTATGACTGCTTGTGAGGACATGCAGTCAAACCTTCTCTTAAAGAGAGAGTTCAAATTTTGCATGGGGTTGTACGGAAGACTTATCCATGGACAGCATGTCACATACAACAGATGTAGGCATGCCCTTACATGGAAGCTTAGCAATGTACTGCTGTAGAGGGGTCGGCAACAAAACATTATATTTTAATCACTCCCCCCACCCCCTCACCCCCCAAAATCCCATCAATTTAAGCGCTGTATTTAGAATTTTTTTAAATATATTTTACGTTAATGTCAGACAGCAATTTTTGACAGTAAAATTAGTAGCTTTTTTATCGCTTTCTTCAAATCCAGGCTCAATTTATAAAAACAGGGATTTAACATCACTGAAAACAGGAGCTGCTGGTGTACTGCTACTTTGGTCGCTTGTTTTGTTTGTGTTATTTTGTGACTTTGGCCTTGAAAAGGGTTAGTTTGGATTCCCCAAAGCCACACAATAACACAAAATAATTAACTGATCGAAGCAGTGATAGACCAGCAGCTCCTGTGCTCAGTGAGCCAAAATTACTGTTTTTGTCAATGGAGTCTGGTGCTTAAGAGCATACATGGGGAACTGAGGACAATAGAGGCTTTCCTGTCGGATCAGGCTGTCTGACAGAAAGGTAAAATGGTAAAAATTCTCTGGTGTACACTTAGACTATCATGGATTTTTTTCGATGGGACTTTTTTTGGGTGGCTAAGATATGCTTTGCTAATGCTGCCATCCACAGCAGTAGATTGACATCTACTGAATGTAATATACTGATTATGCATAAGTACCTCATACACCCCCACTTTTAAAAAATCCAAACTATCCTTTCAACCACACACACACACACACACACACACACACACACACACACACACACACATACACACACACTGATTGAGACACAAGCACCCCTCCCCCCACATTTATCTCCTTTGCCCTTTTGTAATTTACTGTACAAGCACACACCTCTCTGCTTTCCCCAGCCTCTTTGGGGGGAAACACAGAAAGGTGTGACATCACCTCTGAGCTGCAGTGGTTACCAGGGTGATGGGATTTTTTTTTTTTTTTTGATCTCTACAAGAATAGGACCAAAAAAAAAAATGGGAAGCACAGGCGAGGTTTGCCATGTCCTTGACTTTAGGGCATCAGGTTAAAACCTTTACACGCTCTGTCCCTGTCTTTGCATTTACAGTCATTCTATAGAGAAAAGATTCCCACTGAGGAAGTCTATTTTTGCTGCAGGACTACTCGTGTACTGTCCGTTGGAAATGTCCCCAACATGTGCTGCAGTGCTGCAGTATTCTGCAGTAATCAGTCCATTCGCACAGTGTCGCCTCAGCCTGCTGCAGCAGGCACAAAATGATTCAAATTGAACAGAATATGAAGTGATTGCGCAGAGTTATAGTTTGTAAAAACAATGCAAGGGTGTGGGTGTGCATGATAGATAAGGACAGAGACAGGGAGGGTTAAGTCAAGTGTCTGCCAGCTGCATTAACAGACCAGCTCTTATCAGATGTGAGCAGTCGCGGAGTCAGACAGGATGAAGCAGAATAGCAAAAGAGGAAAAGAGTGAACGCATAACTCAGTGCGCAAATCATGAGGGACTGTTTTAGAGAGGGGAGACAGCCAGACATCCCACGAGGCATGTGCCTTTCTCCGCAAGACCGGAGCTTGTGATCACTCATCACCGCAGCTCCACCAAGGCACAGGAAGCAAGGAGGATCCTCAAAACACCACAGAGCTGCCTAAAAAAAATATGTGAAAAGAGGACAGACATGCACAGGTGCTGTTAGAGGGAGAGAAGAGAGCCAGAGCAGAGAGAGACAGAGGCAGAGAGAGAGAGAGAGAGGAAGGAAGGGGGGTTGTGAGGGGAGGTGTAGGAGGAGACTTGACGTGCTTCAGAAGGGAATAGGAGCCGGAGAGCAATTCCAAAACAGCTGTCCGGCAGACGTCCCAGTCGACAGAAGTGCAAGCCCCGAGGCAGAGACAGGAGGCAAGGCAGTGTCAACAAGCCACAGGAGCAGAACAGCAGCCACTGAACACACACATACAGACACACACATCAACCTGAGGCTGCAGCAGTCAGGAGAGCACCGGCAATACCTGGGAAGGATCAGGATCTCACCCATCGATTGTCTGAGGTGAGTGAGAGCGGGAGCATGTTGCATTTCACACTCTCCTGGTACAAGAATCGGCATTAGTAGATGGGATAATGTTGCAGTATACCTGCTGTCATGTCTGCGTTTTAGTTTTTGGTTTTGGATATTGCTCAGTGACATGGCAAAAGCATGCATGCTAAAATAAGCTTGTACAGGAGCGTTTGTCCGGCATGTAACACAAAAGCTGAACTGTTGGAAGCAACTTGATATCCTGCCCGCTTTCCAAGAGACATTTTTAGTCCCGGCTACACGCTTAAGGCATGTTCTTCTGAAATGCAGAGCTGGCTTTGCCTCTATCTCTCGAGGGAAAGAGTTTTTTTTTTTTATATACTGGGAGGAAAGGACTTTTTCTTTTCTGCCAGTATATGTTGACATTCCCTTCATGTTTCGTTAGCTTTGGTTCGGCTTCCTGCTCATCTCTGCCAAGGATAACTCTGGCATGTGCCGGCCATGCTCGCTGGTGGCACAAGGGGAGCGAGAAAGAAAGACAGAACAAACACTCCACCCTGCCATTCGCCCTCGTCCCAGCACTGCCACCAGGCCCCTGAGAGTAAGGCCTTTGCCTATAATTGAGGTTTTTTTTATGCAACAAACAGCTTGGTCTATTTTGTAAGGCTACCATTACCCTCTGTGGTATGTGCTTTTTATAACAGCCCCAAAGAGAGGGTCTTTCTGCTATTCAAAGGCGTGACAGATGTCAAGGCCACGGCTACATGTTAGTGTTTGGAGACTTCAAACTTGCATGAAGTTGCTTTGTAGACACAGTGGGAGGAACACAAGTTTGTCTCCCACAGGCTGATGATGTTATACTAACCACAAGTACAACACAAGAGCAGGATAGCGTGCTATTTTTCAGCAGCACTGATGGGTCATGTCAGCACAGTAATCCCATCACTGGAGGAATATTTATGGGATGCATGGTGTCTATTTTAAAGAATGGGGAAGTCATATACAGGTCATATTTTGAGCAGCTGCTCTCCTGAGCCTCTCTCTCCCTCAACACCGCATTTGGAGGAGTTCGGCTAACTGTAAAGCATCATCAAACTGCGGCATTTATTTAGACTACAGTAGAGTGACACTGAGTCTAAGAATACACTGACCTAGTAATGCCACACGTGACTCTTAGGTGACCAGAAATATCCAGACAAATCACGAGCCGTTTGTTTAATTACCAGATACCAACCCTGCATTTATCTGCCCTCACACTCCAACTTTCATCACCTCGCTCCCTTTGCTGACCCCTCACTAATGATCGACCCTCCGAGCACGAGCTGATGAAGCAAAGCTCCATTTTTAAAGAGTTCTGGAGCGGCTCCAGATCACTTCATGCCCAGACAGATAGCTGTTGCTGACCCAATGACACACTGGCTTTATCCTGCGGTGCCCATTATGACTGGATGCTCAGGCGAGCAATTTCGAAAAGGAAGGTGCCATCAGATCCTCACTTCCCCAGAGGTGTAAATGAAACCCACGACCGCATTCTGCGGCGGCGCCAGGCTCGAGCTAGCCAACACGTGCCACGCCGCTTCTTTTTGGACTGGTTCCAAAATGAGGGTGCAAATCTGGCCTTGGCTTTGAGATAGACCAGAATACACCTGCTTGACTATCAACATCCTGCAGAGACACAAATGTATTCACTGGGTCAGCAGACACTGGGGTCTATCCTGAGACAGCCTGAGCTGTAATTGATTAATCTCCTCTGGGGTCAAGACAAGCTAGAAAACTAACATTGCTATGACTCTTAGGATTCCCGACATACACTCGAATCAATACTAATTCACCCATGCTTTCATTAAATTAACCCTCTGATTCCTAAAAGACCAACATGAGGAGATTGTTTCCCTCATAATTTGCTGTTGGCCTCTGGAATTCCAGTCATGTTTGCCATATAAGCCAAACTGGGCCACCAGCAGGATGGCTGACAAGAAGGTCAAACCTCCAGGCTTTCATCGTACCAGCTGACTTCTCATGGGCCACAAGTGTTGACCTTGTAGGATGCACAGCAGATGTCCTCCTGTGAGATTTGCAAGAGTTCTGCTGGAGGATTTTGTATAACTTCTATCCATACTATTGATTTCAACCAGCATTATCATCTGTAATAATGCATGGGCTGTGCATTTTCTCAAGAGCAAAAGGTCCACACAGACTGGACAGATGTTATAATGACATCAGGAAGGACCAATAATCAATAGGTGCATTGATAGGGAGTGTTTGGGACAGCAGTGCTGCTTCTATTCTGGGGAACAGTCGTGCAAAAGTTAATACAGATATAGATATCTGCACTCTGAGCCCACAGGAAGCAGCTTTTGGCTTGGTGGTGCATTTGTTTCTCTTCCTATCCAAGCCCAATATTCCCACTGCAGTGAGCATCAGCTGTCAAGGTCAGAAAGGATTGAGGAGCAGCAGTGAAGGGAAAGAGAGACTACAAAAGAAAAAACAAGTGGGTGGAAGAGAAATGGAAGAAGAAAACGCTTGAGCTAAATAAGAGGGATTTTGCTGAACCCCCCCTCCCTCCCTTCATCAAACACTGCAGCACTCCTCTTCACTCCCCTCCTTCCCGGTCCCTTTCTCTCCCTCACTGTTAACAAACAAACACGCTCTCATTCGCGCACATGGCGTGCATTCAAAAACGCAATCTCTCCAGCACCTCGCGCAAACACTTACACTCACGCCAGCACTCGAAGGACCCTCGGAGAGAGCGGTGTTGCTATTCAACACACTCACACATGTTTTGCATCCCTCCGTGTTTGTCATGGCTATATATAGCCCCAGAGTGCTTGTTGGGTGACAGGTTTATTTGTGTTGTAATGACTTCCCCTGAAGTGAGAAGATTTCACCTTGTACTTCACATCCTAAAACTGTAACACAGATTCTGCGCTTCATCAGAGAGGACCTTTTTACAGAGATCGTGCTAGAGCAGTGGTTCCCAACTGGTGGGTCGTGGTCCAAAAGTGGGTTGTGGGTCTGTTCTGAATGGACTGCAAGTGACTTGAGAATCTGTCAATTTTGTAAAAAAAAAAAAAAACAAACAAAAAAAAAAAACATCTTCATTTTGAAGTACAGTGAATTTACAGTGAAGTGTAATTTTATGTGGTGGCCGAACTTGGTGTTTCCCTACTCAGAGAGTAAGGAGCTCCTGAATCTCATTGTTTCCCTCATTTATGGACATTTATGGCTACTTTTAGCTACTAGCTGCTTTTTTAAATCTCCTGCAGTGGGTCACACACAATTTTGGTGCTGTTACTACCTCAAATGGGGGGATTATAGGCGAGACATTTCTGTCCCCCCATTTCGTGATCACGCCTTATATACAGAACTGCAAGGCGACATAACGGTGTGATATTCCTGCCCTGAGCAAGCAGTGTAAAAGGAGCTACAGGTTGGAAACACAAGAATCCATGTTGAAAGAAGATGTCAGTGCAATGGTTTCCAGCCTGCTATTTGGATTTAAATACGTAGCAAGTGTCTGTCTCTCTGGCTCCGCACTAATGTGCCTGCTGAATAAACATAGCCTACTTAAAGTGTCTCTGATAAGGCTGATGCAGTGCATTTTCATGGGGTCGGTTGCAGCAGGAATGTGGATGTTTTCTTGATGAGACCTTTTTTTGGGTCGTACTTGACCGCCCAGGCACTTTTGTGCGGTGGTGCACTCTGTCAGACGGTCACTGCTGACAGACCTCTCATAAGTAAATATGTCTATAAATGGGCAAGCTCTCTACTCACTGCTGCTCTCTCCCACCCCCCCATCACACACACACATACACACTGTCAACTCCCTTCCTCCACGGAGTGTTTTTCCCCTTTTCTCCTTGGTTGCTAAGTCATTTCAAACGGTCAAACTGATTCTCTCTTCTTTTTACCGAGTTCATCAGACACTAAGCCGGCTGCCAACTTGGGGTTGGATTTGTAATGGAAAAGCTCTGAGAATACGGCATGCAATCAGGCACCTTTTATCAAATCCAATACCCCCTTAACAATGTTTACCCATCCTGATGTATTGTGCTACCTCACAGCCCTCATTATACTCTCTGCCCATCAAATTCACAATCTGCATCACCTTCTTTCTTAAGATCCACTTGCTCTGTAAGCCCTCTTTATCTTTTTCACACAATCCCCCGAAACCCCCTTAACTCCCTTCCCCCCATCTACTCCATCTCTTTCGATCTCTGTGCGTGTCTGCGCGGTAGCACCTAAAACAGGCTGCCCCACTCTGATCCTACTAAAGTCCCGCTTTGCTTCTCCTCTCCCAATCTGCGGTCCAGCTGTTCCACATTAGCACATCCAGAATTGCGGAGGCCAAAGGAGGCTCATGTGTGGAAATGTGAATAGAGCGGCAAAACGCCTCATCCTCCTCTGCTGCGGCCTCTGAGCTCGCCAGATGCAAGATGAGGATAAGATTTTTTTCCTGCAGGATCCAGAGGATGTTTGTGGGACATTCTTGAAGGCAGGACAGAAACCTTCAGGAAATGTGTCAGTGTTGAGTTCATGTTTTAAATAAATGCTGACATATTTTTTATTTGTCTCTGATTTCAGGAAGCCATTTGACCTTTCTGCACTGGCAGACATCACCAGTCCTGCTTGGAATCCCACCTCTCGATCGATGCCTCAATTGCTGAAATTATTTTTGGAGTCCTGTCTGACCGGTGTGTTACTGAGAATGTAACAGGAGCTTCTCCTGGGGGGAACTGTAACGTCCAGAACTCGTAGAGCATTTCCGACTTTGCTATATCTGAGATCTCTTCCGTGGTTACAGCCATGCCTGCAAAAGCACCCATATACCTGAAACCCAACAACAGTAAGAAGGGAAAGAAATGTCGCCTGCGAGATATATTGTCCCCAGACATGATCAGTCCACCACTTGGGGACTTTCGCCACACTATCCACATTGGCAAAGGCGGGGAGAGAGATGCCTTCGGAGACATGTCTTTCCTCCAGGGGAAGTATGAACTCCTACCAGGGAAGGGGGAAGTCCACCCTCAGTATGGCATCCAAAGTGAGTTTTTGAGAGCTAACAGCACTGGGGATGCTTCCTTTGCCGAGACACCATCTCCGGTGCTCAAGAACGCCATCTCACTCCCAACTATTGGTGGCTGTCAGGCGCTTACTCTTCCCCTGATCTCCTCCACTGTATTTACCATGCCCCCAGAGCCGCTGGAGGACATCATGGGGTCTACAGCTCCTATGAAATCTGACAACACAGAGGAGGTAGAGATCTTGCAGATGGATGCCTTGTTGCGCTCCATGGACGTCTTCAGCAGCGAGCCTTCGTCTCCATCTTCAGATATCCAGTCGAAGCCTGATGTCCTCTTGGATCTGCTGGAAAACAAAGATAAGTCCACCTCAAAGGCGGTGGCCAAAGCTAACAAAATAAACAAGAGCGAATCCAGGTTTGACAAGCCATCATCCTGTTATATCAACGGTCACAGTCCCTTCAAAGCCAACGGGAGCCTGAACAGTAACGTGAGCAGTGACAGCTTCGACAGCTTTAGCGGTAAAGGGGACTTCCAGAACAAGATGTGCAATGGCAGCAGGAGTCTCAACGGCAACGGAAACTGCAATAGTTATGGACACTTTAACGATGATGTAGCCCTGGGCTTCAAGCAGGAGCTGTCAAAGTGCAATGGAGAGTGGGTGGATAGGGACAGTGGGGTGGAGGAGGGTCGCATCTGTGATTTTGAGTTTGAGTTTACCAAGGAGAAGAGCACGTCGCAGGAGTCCCTCGCCCAGATCACTGGGTCGTTCCTCTCCCTTGAACTTGATCTGGGCCCGTCCATCTTGGACGAAGTTCTCAACATAATGGATAAACCCGCAGTGAAGAGCAGGCCTTGAGCTGCGCTGAGGCCCCAAAAGGAGAAAGGGAATTATTAAACTATAGCCATGAGGAGAGAGAGACTCTAAAAGCAATCAAAATGGTGTCTGGATATATCATTGAGATGAAAATGAGCTACAATAGACAGAGCTGCTTATGTTTTTATTGTCAAAACATGTAACTATTCTAGCTTCTATGGAGTGTTGAATTCTTCTTCTTTTGTTTTGTTTTGCCATGCTGGCCGCATGTTTAAGATGCATGTACTATTGAGTTACAGCTAAAACACAGCCATCGTGCCTTTGATTTGACATTACTGTAAAAATGCTAAATGATAGATATGTGTTCCTATGTTGACTTTCACCGTATTTACACAATAACTTTGAGGTCCTTTGCTTTTTTTTTTTTTACACAGCCTTGCATTTTGTGACTTTAAGTGTGTTTAACAAAGCATTTTTTGTTTGTCACATGTTTCATAATTCGCCAAATTTCAAACAACACAACACTATGCATATTTGTGTTTTTAAAAACTGTAACACAAATAAATTCATTTTCTCCTATTCTGGCTAATTTTTGGCAGGTAATGTGCGCATAAACCAGAACAGAGTGTTATGGGGTAAGCAGTAATGTGGAAAAGGCAAATATTGTAGAGTTTAATTGTAGAGCTTCACACAGTGCTCTCTCTCTCTCTCTCTCTCTCTCTCTCTCTCTCTCTGTTTATCAAACCAAATATGAGACATGAATTGCACTAAAATTAGGAATGTTTGTCAGGAAGGAATTGCAATTTGCTCAATTGGTTCATATGGGATGTTTGCCTGATGAAGTAAATTAAAACTGCCTAACCCAGCTTTAACAAAAAATAAATACAATAAAAGATTAAACAAAATAACTCAAGAGAGACTGAAAATCAGAATAACACAGAAAACAGAAGGAGCACAAAAGGGAAAAGGCAAACAAGAAAGGGAAAGAAAGAGATACAGTTTGACAGAAAGAAGGATAGAATGGATTTATTTTCTCGCCTCTGACATTCCTTACATTCTGCGTCCCTGCCCTGCAGTAGGAGCACCGGTGGGCCTTCATCTGCCCAACCAGGCGCCTGCTCCATTTGTTTGCGTGTGGACGGGACAGGCAGAGGAGGGGGCTTAGAAATTCCCTACATTCCAGCTGTAGAGCACAAGTGTCCAGGACCAGACATAAATCAGCTGTTTCAAGTGAGCAGAGAAGGCTCGCTATTGGCAGTCAGAATGTATGGTGAGATGAGGCTGTAAAACACACGCTTACAATCCAAAAGCAAACTTTGTTCAGTGCCGAACGAGTTTCTTCTGTCTAGTTACAATAAGGATATGTTGACCCAGCAGTGTTGAAACAGCAGCCGTGATTATATGCAGCCTCTTGAACTCAACCACCCCTCATCAGTGGCCTCCTCGCCCTCATCCCCTGTCCCTATAGGCCCCTCATTGTAGACACATGAAGGGTAAGTCATAACAAGACCTTATGGCAGGCTTCCCCCGAGCACCCACGTGCCACTGCGTCACGCTTGTTTAGAGAAAACGCCATCACTTTGCCTCTAACACATATGTTCTTGTGTTAGCAAGCTAATTTTATATGCAAATAATTATCTGGGTTTGGTTACACTTCTGTCATTTAGCAAGCCAATGTGGCGAACCTCCTCGAATCCCTCAGAGGCCTCAGAATGTCCGTAAACAACCTCCACCGGGCCTGCCGTGGCGTCTGAAGTCGTTGCTAAACCAGATGTTAGAGGAGACATGAAGAAAAGCTGTGTCATGGCAGATGCTCCTCCAACCATTGGAAAATCCCAGCATTAGTGCTAAAGGGTTTGCATATGCTGAGCTTGAAGTAACAACCCCAGAGTATGAGTAATGAAAACCTTTGCTGTTAAGGTAATTACTATGCTTCTACCTGCAATAGTACATCATTGACTTGATGACAGCCTTCATTTTGACAGGCATGGACCCCAAGCAAACTCCCTTTAGTTTAAGAAAGAGCTTGTGACCACAGCACTGTAGCGTGTTGTGTAACATGTTTAAAAGTATTTCTGTGGAAATGCCAAAGCTCTCAGACACAAAATACCAGGAAATACCAGTGTTTTTATGAAATCCAACACAAATACTCAACATATGTTACACCCTGAACTATGCCTCAATGTTTTCTGACTGTGAGTTTAGCCCTCTACATGACATACAGGGTGAAGACTTGTCTAGTGTAAGTCTCTGCATCTTTATTTGAATTGCACAACTTTTACAGTGTGTTGGCTACCAGCAGACACAGGGTGTCTTGTCCTGTTTCTGGCTTTAGTCTCCTCTAGAGGCTTGAGGGCAGACGAGAAAACACCAGAGACGGAAGGTAGAAATAGTTATAGTAGACTGTTTCTCATTACCTCAGGTTCAAGGTGGAAGTTTGACCCGAAGAGACCTTGACTCCAACTGCCTCCGATATCTCATGTAAACTCCACAAACATGCTGTACAGCAACACAATCAGGCAACTCATTGTGACACCCACAGACTCACAAGCAGAACAATAATCCATTTGTTTTCCTGGCCACTCACATCTTAGCTTAGCTTTGTGTTTTTCACTTTGCTTGAATCTCTCTGAAGATACATGGGCTGAAAAAACATATATGTCTTTGATTTTGCTGAGATGTTTTTGGTGTAGCCAAACTTGTGTTACTGAAAACAACCAAATTGGTGACGTTAGCAAAGAGAGGGAGGTGACACGGGTGTTGCCTCTACCTGCTGCCTTCTAATTTACAAACCAGTTGCTTTCTTGACAAAAACAAGAAAGGCCTAATTGCTAAATTCTGTCTCTGACTTTGATGCGGTGGTTTAGGAGGATGGTAAAAAAATATGAGGAGAAAAAAAAGAACATGCACAACACTTTAAAGTTCCAGTGTTTAAGATTTAGGAGAAATATTGGGTGAAATAGAATATATGTATGTTTTCTTTGGTGTATAATCACGTGAAAATAAAAATCTTCCTGTTTGCGTCACCTTAGAATGAGCAGTTTATATCTACATAGGGAGCAGGTCCTCTTCAATGAAGTCCGCCATGATTCTACAGTAGCCCGGAGCAGACAAACCAGACACTGGCTCTAGAAAGGGTCATTCACATTTTCATGTAAGCCTGCATAATTAGCAGCCCTTCTGTGGGAGTCCAAAAGCATAAGAAAAACACTGATTTTTTGCGTGAAACTTCTTTATTCAGTGTTTTTCCCAGTTTAAATCACTGGGTTTATTTGTTTCAGAGAGGAAGAGACTTCTGTGGATACTTCAGCTCCCGATAAAAACCTCCTGAACATCAGGATCTTAAGTTATCAGAGAAAAAAGGTGAGCAGACATTAGCAGATTCTGGGCTAGTGGCACATCTGTGATGAGCTTAACAGTATCAGGAAAACACTGATAGGTGATGTGAAATGACTTTATGTTTGTACTGTATGTACTCAATGTTTAACTGTTAATCACCTGGTACATTTGTTTTGAAGAGGAAGAGACCTCTGTTGATAATTGATCTCCCAGTAAAAACCTCCTGAACAATCAATAATGAAGGGAGATCACGCTTGGCTCACAGGAGAAGTTTTAGTTTGTTGCAATCTGAGATCCTCACTGCTAGATGCCTTTAAAACACATCCTTTATGGTTAGCATAAACCAGAAGATGCATGTTAGCATCTTCTGCTTTATGCTAACCATGGTATAATCATACTGTGAGGCTAATTCTATCATATTAAATATAAATGATCAAGACGAAAAGGCAAACAAAGGCCTTTCGTAAAATTTGCTGACATTACAAGGTAAATTATTCAAGAATATTATAAATGTTCCTCCAGCAGATCGGTGATCTGGGGGATCCGGCTCCTCAGTTTCCTGGGCTAAGGTGAAGCTGTCAGTTCACAGATGAATAAGCTTTGGCCCAGAGGCCAAAGAAAGCACAGCTCAGACCCAGCAAAATTTTCCACCCAACCTCCACTACAGCGCTGCATAATGTGCACACTGTCTTTCACATAGAGGTGTCGGTGAAGCAGCCCCTAGTAGCCGGACTTGAGCTGTGTCAGGCCGATGAGAGGGGAAATTTTAATAAGACGTTTCCCCATGTGCAGCAGGATAAAGCTCCTCTTGTCTTCACATGCTGCAACTGTTGTACGGCACAAAATGAGCCCAAACACAGATACAGTACTCTCCATCGAGCTAACAGACCAAGCAGGAGGAAATATCTGAGGTGTGAGCACAGCTCTTCTTAGAAATATTATTGTTAAATATTTCTCTTGCTTGCTAGAGAGATATCTTTCACCGTTGATACATACTGTACGTGCTCCAAAATTGAACGCCATGACTCTGATAATGGGGGGCCGCAGTAGTAAAAAGTTTCTTGGTAACATTTACTTTGGGATGCTGAGCATGAAGCTTGGAATCAAGTGTTCTGCAGATCTGCTGATTTAGCAGCGCAGGGCTGCAGCTTTCTTTCAAAAGACAACAGGAGGGAGCAGAGAGAGCTTATTCCCAGGGGTGAAGAAAAAGAGGCTGAGCAGAGGTTGATGCAGTGCAGATACCAGCGAGCTCACATGTAGTTTGGTCTGGCAGGCAATGGCTACCTCAGGTTTGCTGCACTGTTGACTGCTGTTTGGCTGACAGTTACCATAGTGAGTTAAGTTTGTATCTCAGCACGTGAGGGCTGAGCTGAAAGGAGGGCAGAGAGAGGAAGAGTTAAAGTGAGCAGAGTCACCTCGGAGGCACCAGCATACCTCTGTGACAAAACCCAGGCCCAGTTAATCGTGGTGCCACGCTATGTAGAGCAAAACAAGAGCTACTGTGTGCTTAATCGCACACTGCATTCATCTCTAATGTGCATTATTATTTTGTGGCTATTTGCACCTGGTAGTAATCAGCTCAATGCTTGGTTCTGAATAGTACTTTTCAAAAAGTGCTCAAATACATGTAACTACAGTTATCACCTGTAATTCATAAAGTTATTTTTTAACATTAAATGCTGATTATTTAAAATTGTTTTACTTTATAAATTTTGCATTACAGTCAGACAGGTTTTGTGCTCATTTGTCTGAAACACTTTACATAACATAACCTATAACAAGTGAAACTTTGAATTCACAATTAATCATTCATTCATCGTTACTTTGTCTGGTGTGACCAATAACTAATGGTGACAACAACCTGGTCTTTATCACAAGATGTCAAATGTTGATGGTTGGTCAGTGACCCATGGTGTCACATACCAATGCATTGAAGCATCCTTTAGTGGTGGTATGAGATGCATCGCATGGCAGCATTGTTTGACACTGAGCAATTGCTGTAGAAGAAACAATGAGAAAGTCTACACAGGGCAGGTGGAAGGACAGTTATGCTCGTAGGCTACATGTAGCATTCTATGCTCATGGCCTATGTGATGTGGCGTATGTGACATATGTCATGTAGCATAACATTATGTCAGGAACCAACACCAAAACCATAAAACTAACCATGTGCTAAAACTAACCACATGTTTTTGTTCCCTAAACCCCTGAGGAAATAAACCTAAATGTGTTAGCTATTTTGTAAGCAAACTATTATCAACCCTGTCTCTAGAAAGTGTGTTTATATACAGTCTGTTCTCATTCCAAACACGTAAGACACCGCCGCTTTGACAGTGCTTTTGGTTTAAGATCACAACGCCAAAATCCACCTTTCATGTCCACATGAAACGCCACTGGACAGTGTCAGGTGAGAACGCGACCAGACAAAACTGGTCGCAGTGTTATTATATGCCGGTGGACAGCTGGACAGCATCTACCATATAATTTGAGAATGCAGCTGAATGGAACTGGTCGCATCAGCATGAAACCTGGAAGAATGACGGCAGGTTCGAATGCCAGTAATGACATAAGAGCAGAAGGGAGGGGGTGGTAGATGGGTCCAACAAATCCTGGACTTTCATGCACAAGTCCAGTGTTCATTTCCTGTCTGAATGTGATGGGTTTTTTTTACACCTTACCATGTGTCTCCTTCCTCTAATCCTAACCATCTGTGACGCTGTTGCCTAATTTTAACCATTCATGCCTGCATGTGCGTTTTTTGACATTAGACCATAATATGTAGATACGGAAGTCCACTGCAAAGCTGCAATATGCGACAACTTGTGATGAGAATGTGTTGTTATATATTGCTGTTGGCAACTGTGCTAGTTTTTCTTTAATCTACTCTCTCTTAATGCCTTTATTTAGCACTAATTGGGCCACAAGTTTTTTCTAACATGTGTGTGTAATGTGTGTTAAATGGCCTAATTAAAGAAACACTAAAACCATTTAAGCTCTTATTAAAAATTAACTGCATATAAAGGAAAATGCAAAGCTAAATGATGTAGCTATTTCAATTGAGCTGTTTCAATTAAGAGTTGTCTTTATTTCACCACAAACTCCTACACACTGGGGACTTTGTGTCAAAATTGTTTCATAATGCTGAGTCATGCAAATCAGCCGTTTATCAGGCGCTACAGTGTACAGCATTTTCCAAGATAAACACCAGATAATGTACATTACTGTATTACTTTCAGCCTGCAGTCATTGACATTCACTGTCCTCCTGTCAGCATTATGAATAATACTGCACGGGTGCTCTGAGACATGGGGCTTAGCACAAACTCTGTGCTTTCCATTTTAATCGGCTTAATTTACAACAACCCCCACACTGCAAACAATTCATGAATTATTCATATTTATTCACATTTATTCCCGCTTGGGAAGAGCGGGACTGTGACTGAGCCCAGTCGGATGGGACCGTAATGTATGCTCTCTGTCTCTGAACTCTCCTTCTAAGGCAACACCAGGGAATGAAACCAAACTCAGTGATCATGTGAGTCTTTCTAAGATCACCACTGTCTATATTTTGTCTCTTTTTAAATGGCATGCCCCCCCCAGCAGGGCAGCAACTGCCCGGTCGGGTCCTCTGCTTTGGCCAGCAACCTATATTCAACCATAGGAGGTATTTATATATTTGCTCTTTGCTGCATTTCCTCCAGACAACCCTCTGAGAATTCCTTCAATGCTATGCAGAGGGAAGGGTGTGGGAGGGGAACGGGTTTAGGGGGTATCGCCTCTTATAGATGTGGGTGACATCACTTACCATCTTTTCCTCTAGCAGGTCAACAACATCTCTGTCACTCTAATGAGATGACTGGACTCAGTCACCTTCAGGGATCAGATAATGAGGCGAGGTCATTGAGTTGTCCTGGGAGTGGCATTTATTGGCGAATACACGCTGCTCCTAAGAATAGTTTAGAGAATGTATAATTAATTTCATTAAAATGTCATTAAATGCAAAAATAAATCTGTAGCATGTGTTATCATTTTACTATATAAAAGTACAGTCTGTTTATAAGCCTTGTCTGTTTATAGATCTCGTCTTTAATTGAGCCACGATTTAAACTGGAGATTTAGACTGATCTAAATGGGTCCCAGAGACTGCATCGGTTCGGGAAAACATGGACACCTGCAACAAATTCATGTTTTTATAGTAAGTCTCTAAGCTTTACAAGCATTTGCAGAGGACACCACAGCATCATCCGCAAAGAGAAATGCCTTGCTCCTCTTTGCTTATTAAAATAATGCACAGAAGCTCAAAAAAGCTTAATGCTCCTTACATTTTATTACATCTTCTTGTTACAATTTGAGAAATGCACAATGCTTGTAACTAGTTGATTTGATCTGTTATTGCCCTAAAAGGAAACAACAATAAAAAGTACGATTTAAAAAAAAAGCTTAATGCCAGCTTGTTTAAACAGGTGAAGTAAGTATTAGCGTGGACTACAGCAAATAGCGAAAAGTTGTGTTCATTCATTGTGAGGACAAAAATAGGAGTGCGCATGCTTGCAAAGACTTCTATTAAGCAAAAATCAACTGGACATAAATGGCAATAAAAGCTATCATAACTACAAGATTCACAACACAAATATACAACACAACACAAATAAAATATTTCCTATGGCTGTCAAATAATTATTATTTTAATCCCGATTAATTGCAGAATTTCAATAGTAATTTGGGATTAACTGAATATTAAAATCCTTGTTTAAAATTCCATTGTTTTGCATTTCGAATCAGTTTTAAAGTTTGTTTACCTTTTTTAATTCTATGCCACAATGCTACAGTAGTGTGATTTTGAAATGAATTAGAGGTAAATAGGACTGAGGTGTCCAATCAGTGTCAATGTGCTGTGCAGTTACTCCACATAATGATGCCCGGTTAATATGAGAACATTTTCATTTTTCAGGAGTTCCAGTTTAGTTGCTCTGTTTGTTTTGTACAGACCCCGACATGTGAGAATGTTGCTCTCTGACAACATGCCAACCTGAGTACGTCCCTTAGACCAGAGTCTTTCACGATACTAACTGATCTGCAGACAGTGGACACCCATTTAGCAAGCACTGCTAACTTCTTCGGTTTAGTTTCATCCACTGGTGATTTGTGGCAATTTGCACACTCCAAAAAAGTGCTTTGCCATCTTTGGCAATGTGGTTCCCCGTTGACATCAAGCTCATTAGCTGCACCTGTGGCCTCAGCTTGTAAGTGGTAGGCTGTTTGGCTCAAGGTACATTAAACTTTTGACTATTTTTTAAGTTAAATGAGTAATTTAAAAGTGCAGTGGTGTCCTTATAGCAACATGTGATTTACACAATTAAAAAAAACTGCAATATGCATGCACTTTAATCCCAATTAACACATTAACACTAACAGCCCTAAAAATAATAGATAAAAAGGTCAGAAAGGCCCTCTTTTGTCAAACAGTTGGTAAGCTTTAGAAGTGTTGAGCAGATGTTTTAACTTGGGACAGAGCCAGGTTAGCCGTTTCCTCCTGTCTCCTGTCTTTATGCTAAACTAAGCTAGCCAGCAGCTTGCTTTAGCTTCATATTTGGCGTACACACATGAAAGTGGTATCAATCTTCTCATCTTCCTCAAAAGAGAATAAGCATATCATCCAAAATGTTGAATCATTGCCTTACATTTTTGAGCTGCTCCACGGACAATGAACAGGACACTGTTGATTCATGGGTTGTTACACCCTGATGAGCATTATTTAGTACTTTTAGCTCTCAGAAGGCCTTTGTAAAGCTTTCAACTCTCAAAAAGCAAATCTTCCCACATTGCTAGAAAATTACTTTGGCTCTAGAAAGTTAGCTGCCTGTTTATTTTCAGTGGAGTTGCCTCTGGTCTCTTGATAACATGCTGAATTCCAGACGGTCTTATATCTACAAGAGGGATGACTCAATATTGAACCATCTAAGACCATCCAGGGAGGCTAACTTTTTGCTCATATTTTATTATCAAGTGTGTATGTTAAGGATATAATGTGAGCTCTACCTGCAGGGATTATACAGCCATAGAAAATAAAGTGAAAGTAGCGAGCTTTCAGGTCAGAGGACTACATTCCTGCCTCCAGCCTTCAGGATTCTGCCTTTTAAGGTAAGACCCCACTCTGTTTCTCCTTATCCCCATGCAGGCCTGATCCCTCTGGGCTCACTGGGTGCCCCAGAGTCTCCTTTTTATAAGTTGTCACCAACCAGTCATGCGATCACATCTGCAGGAAATTTCCAAGCAGGTTCCTCTCTTACGACCGTAAAAAGAGACAGCAGCTGGTGGCCATTCGTTTTACGCTTTGTTTGGTGGAGCTTTTACACTTCAGGTTTGCACAGTTGAATTACGGCCTGGCAGTAAAGCGGAACAACACACAGCATGGAGAGAGCGCAAAACACAAGATCTCCAAACTTCCAATTTTAGAAATATAGTAATATGAAGAGTTATGAATGTGCGTTGATGGTAGTCTCACAGTGCTGTGACCTCTGTCTTGCTCTCAAGAGCTGCATTGTGCTTCCACCTGAAACATGTCTGCAAAATTCATCTCATTTCCATTTGACACCCCAGGGAGCAAAGCAATATAACAGCTTCAGTCTCTTTCACTGGATTGTCAATCATGTGTGAGGGCCGAGGAGCTCTGGCTCTCCTCATAACCTGCATCAATATTAAGAATTTCTTGGACCGAGGCCCGGTATGCTTCAAGATCAACATTATATGACTACCAAGAGTTAAACAATACAATGGAATCCAATGTCTGGGTTTGGACATCACCAAAGATGACTCAATAACTCAAAGGAGAATGTCACATTGTCTTCAAATACTTCCCTGTAAAAATATACCTTTAAATCTCTTCATCATAGGCCAGTGTTTGAAAGTGTTCAATGCTTCACTGAGCTGACAGAAGAGAAACAGTAAATGGATTGAGCCCTCCACAGGCAAGTTGTGCCATAACACTGAAGAACACACTATGCAGAATATTATTTTTCCATGTTTCCAGTTACTTCAGGTTTCCTTTACTGATGGCACAACTTCTTCTACGGTGTTGCCCAACAAATCCCAAACATCAACTGTTACATAACTGACCTTTCCCAGGGTTCACAGGTCACGAGGTCGTCCTCTTGCAGCAGGGGAAAATACCCATAGTGAAGTCTCCCAGATGCAAAGTTCATTTTTTGGCTGTCAGTGAGTTTGATGGCATCTTGTAAAGACTATCCCAAACCACAAGACAAATCACTGAGGTCAGAGTTGATGTCCTCTGAGGGCCAGAGAGCTTGTGGCCTCCAGGAGCTGCTCTGCAGTCCACTTTTTTGAAATATGTCAAAATATGTCAACTTGATGGATTATTGATGGTTAATCCGATAAGGAGCCCACACACAGAAGCATGAACAAATACTGCTAATACCCAGACATTACTACTCCCACTGCTGGTAATAATGTCTCACAGAGCTGGAAGCACAGAGACACAAGAAACAAAGAAACAAAATGATCGGGTTTCCATCCAAGGACAGTGCAAATTTTAGCAAGTTGAACGTTTCTGGGAAAGTCTGTCTGCTCTTTCCTCCATCCTGCTGACTGATCTCTGGATCACACACAGTGCTACTTTTCAATCATACTTTAGCACTGGAGTTGTGTGCATTTAAAGCCCTCTGAATTCATTGTGTAGATTCGCATCTTTATTGTGCTGTCCTATCAATTAAAGGCCAGTTCTCACTCTTGAGTTGAGTCTTGAGTTGTCAGATGTCATTTATTTCAGCTTCAGATACTGACCCCAGAAACCACGTTTAGCAGTGGTATGATGCGGCGGTCAGTTTATAACGGGCTGGGTGGAACCTTTTGCAGTGTCATGATTCACTGCCGGTTGGCTGGACAGCATCTGTCATGACCGTATGATATGCTGATAGGCTTCATCAGCTCATGAAAAGGCCAGACGGCACCTGTCGCAGCAGTATGATAAGCCTACAGACAGCGTCAGTTAGAAATTCTGCTGGTAACGGCATAATTCAAGGAGTTGGAAAGTCCCTATACGGATGGGTCCATCCAGGAGAGAGCCAAGCCACAATGTTTTTACTACACCTAACCTGTGCTTTTGTTGCCTAAATCTCACCATGTGGTTTTGTGCATAGGTTGCAGTGTCCCAGAACATCAACAACAGACGCAAGAGGATACCTAGTGTATAATATGTAGACGTGAAAGACTGCTGACAAAGCAGCGATATATGACGAGTTGGGATGAGAAGATGTTGGTTGGGTGGGAGGGCCGGCGGATTTGTTTAAGAAGTACGAGACTTTGACCCAGGAAAGCAGTGTTTGAGTCCCGTCGGAAACTAGTCACGAGTCATCAAGTCAGTGATTCGTCAGTCATTGGTCGCTTGATTTGGTTCACGTGACAAATATGAACCACAATATTTCCCAAACCCTATCTAAGTAGAAGTTTGTTGCCTAAATCTAACCACAAACCCTTTCTTGGTGACATGAGTCTGGTCATGTGACTTGCTTACACGTGACGTGTCCAAAGATACGTCGACCACCAGCTTTAAGATACAACACTAAATGCTGACACCTGGGTCTTCTGCCCAGGTGTCAGAATATGACAAAGGGGAGTAAGATCAAAACGTACAAGATGAATCATTTTAAAGGCTCTGATTGCTGTTTTTACTCAGTTAATACTTTCAAAACATGATGACGGTAGTGAGGTTATTACTTAATAATGTCAGTCAAATCTGTTTAATCTATACCCAGACAATCTTGATGACGCAGATAAGAACATTTTTAGTGTTAAACTCTTAATAAAACAATCGTGTTTTTATTTGGTTTGTTTTTAACTTTAACTGTTTTTTTTTACTCATGAATTTTCACTATCGTAGATAAATAAAATTTGGAGAAACCAAGTTTACAGCGGATTAAAGAACTGATTTTTGCCTAATGGTAAATAGAGGTTTTCAATTTTAAAAAAAAGTAGTATTTGAAACCATTCAAAAAATGTTTTAGGATGCAACATCACCAGTTCAGTTATGGTTGAGACCTTTGTTGCTGTTTCTCAGTGTCAGTTTCTGCTGACATCAAATAAAGGCAGAATCCCCCCCCAAAAGAGCTTCATGTTACTGAACATAATCCCCATATCTTTGATAATAATGAGGCGTTCCAGCACAAGTAAAACACTGAAGAAAATTAGCTTCAAAAAATGTGGATAGTAAAGCCATAATGAACGGAAAATACCCTACTGTAAACATTAGCCTCATTAAGAAAGATAAATCGTAGCATTACTTTGACATAATTTCACCCAGGCTGTTAATAGGAGTAATGATTCCTGTTTTAAATGTCAAATATGGGCCCATTGGGGAAGCCAATAAAATTAGCCCTCAGTAAAGCCATTCTTTTGCTCCTTATGTATATTTACTTTACTTATTTATTTAATTTACTGAATACATAGTTCTCAATCTAATTTATTCACATCCAGTTTCACCTTTTCATTTCTGTTTTGTTTTTTTTCCCTCATTAGACTGTTGGATATGTTGGACTGTTGAATATATATTGTGGAGAAAAATACAACATGAATTCAAACATTAACTTATTAACTGATAGATATCAATGTTCTTGTGTCGTGTTTTAACACCTTTAACAAGCTATTTGACCCTCTGAAACCTTAAAACTATTAACTAATATTGGTTTGGGTTTTTTTTTCAAAATCATTAGGGGCAAAAAGGCAATGTCCACCTGGGCAAGAAATGTCAAGCAAATTGCAAGACATTTCTAAAAAAAGTGACAAGAAATGTACCTAAAAAGTCATTTTAAAAAAGAGGAAAGGATTATCAAAAAACTTTTTCAAAATAACTTTAAAATTTTCCTGAAAACTACATTTGTAATTTTAATAATTCTATATTTGACATATGTTGCAGAAAAAAATATATAAATATAAATATAATATAATAAAAATATAAATAAAAATATACTAAATTATATAAAGGAAATACATTTTTTCAGCACTTTTTCTAGGGCATCTGCTTTTTGTGTTTTACTTTTTTATTGCTTATTCTCAGGCGATTTTTTTACACCCTTTTTTTTTTTTTTTTAACACAAATTTTTGGGCTGCGTCTTGTTAAGTTGCTGGTTGCATTCTTAGACTAAAAAGGACCCAAAGCTTCACTCTGGTCACAGTGATATCAGAATCAGAAAATGGTGAGCAGCGCCCTCTAATGTTACAACTGTTAGTGTCTGTGTGCTGCTCTGACTCTTGAGCCTGTGATCTTTAGAAGACAGCCAGAGCTTTAATAATCATAGCTTTAACTTTATTAAGAGGATTTTTCCATCGGTGGTACAAAGCCGATCTCCAGACCACCCATGTGTGTCTCAGCACTTGACGAGAACATTCCTCGCTTATGAATGTCAAACACAATTAGAGCTGTGTCCTCAGTTGTCCTGCATGGGCCAAGATCTCAAAAGTGTAGAGATCAATCTGTTTGATGGTATTTAGTACAAGTCACTCTATTGTGAAGCCTACAGGGATCAATTCTGCGTGCAGGTCATAACCTGTCGCTGGACTGTCAAAGTATTGTGACAGCTGAATGGAAGTGTTTATGCGATCAAAGCTTGTAGATGACAAAACAGATCAACATTTTTGTGCTTTAACCTCACAAATCAGAGGATTTTAACATGATCATGGCACCTTCAGGGTCGTCCATCCTTCACAGCAGGGTCAGGTCAGCAGGTCAACACAAGAGCTAAACACTTAGAGGTTGGGCAGTTAAGCAGCCAATAAAACAGGAAGATAAATCTGCATCACATGGTGTAAAGACTATCACATGAGGATAATATGATAATAACTTTGGATAACTCAAGAAAGTCATGAATGTAATTTTTTTTTGTCAATTTACAGCTGAAAAATTTCAATCAAGGGTTACTCCAAAGCTCTTTTACAAAAGTTATGTTTTACTAATGAGATTATCTGCGTTTGCACTTCCCTCCAAGGGCAGGGAGAGGAAGAATGAAAATGACTCAACTATTTTGTGGTCTGGCCTGATCCCAAGTCCTTTGCATGCAACCTGCTAATTCGTCCGGCTGGCTAACGACCCGCTTGCGTGCCAGTTGATCATTAGCGCCCCGTCAGAATCGGTCACCAAACATGTCACATGCCGCCCGGTCACTCTATTCAGGGCCAACTGCCAGGGGCCATGCATGAGCAGAGAGGGCCACGACCCACACAGCCAAGAGGCTCGGAAAAAAAATACATAAATTAGCAATGAGAGGGCTATTAAATAGGAGATAATGTTTATATGATTTCTGCCAATTTAATTATTCCTGTCTTAAACATATTAGACCACTAAAATGTGATTCTAGACTCAAAGCACCTGGTTAACTGTGATTTATGGACAGTTTGAAGCTTTTAAGAGATTAAAAAAATTAAGACAAATAAATTCTAAAATTTAGTAATTCAAGGAGCTTTTGATTAATGAAATAGGTATAGGAAATAGGCATTTTCAAATACAGAGGCTGCATTATACCACTAACTTAAGTTACTAACAAACATTAAATAGGGGAGACTTTGGTTGGCTGGTACACTTTCACTTTCTGACATACTTCTCTAATTTATGTTAGAATATCCAAACGCACTCTGGCATCTTATTTGTTTAGCTTTCCAGATTACGTATGAATTATTATAAGAATATATTTGTAGTTGTTTATAATTACTATTAAGGAGAAACAGAATACTCTACAAATGCTACCATTAAAAATTGGGAAAATAGTTAAATGTATGTATTTATGTCTGCATTAACAGTGGTGGAAGGTAGCATACATTTATGCAAGTACAAGTATGAACAGAATGATGGATTATTAGATCTAGGGCTAAAAGTATACATATATATATATATATAATATAAAAATGAAGCTCGCAATAAAAAAACTATATATTAATAAACTACATAAACATTGTTTTTAACCCTTTGAAATCTGAGCAGATTGGCCTAATTTATTTTTCAAAACACAGGAAGGCAATAAGGAATTTAGGAGGAGAGACCCTGATATAAGCAAAAAATCCCATAAAAAGTATTTAAAAAATTACCTGAAAATTTGCAAAACAAAACAAAACAAAACAAAACAAAACAAAACAAAACAAAACAAAACAAAACAAAACAAAACAAAACAAAACAAAGGAATTACCTGAAAAGAATTCTTTTTTTGTGATGTTGATCCAGGTTTCAAAGAGTTAAACTTTGAAAATAGCTATAATTAATTTTCCTTGAATTTCTAAGACAAAAACCAGCAGTGTGTTATTCAAATGGGTTACCAGAATTATTTGTTTTGCAAAAGTTGCAACTGAAAATGGAAAAAAATAAGTCAGACAAAAGTAGTTGTGTTGTCCTATGCTGCTTATTTAACTGCTTTAAAATGAATTAAAACAGACAATAAAAATGTTTTTGTCTGTAAATTAGGGTTAGAAAACTTTCCCTCATCTGGTAATTTGTCCAGGACCAGCTGCGACATTCAGAAGTTCGCCTTGAAATGAAAAGTCAACTAGAATTTCAGCCTCTTGTCATCAATCATAAAGTTCCAAGAGGGAAAAAAAATTACGGTAGCAAGAATAGTACAACAATTTCAGCCTGTGCCATATTGCTTTAAGGCAGATGTAGATTTATAAAGACAAGAGAAGAAGGAGGGTTGTGGTTTGATGATTGCTGCTGTTTGTGCAAATCTCTCGTGCCTCTGTGACGCGCCGTATAGCAGGCTCAGTGTCAATCACTCTGTCTTGGAGTCTCTCCAAGCAAAACACAATGTATCACTAGAAAATGCATTTCCTGTGGAACTTGCGTGGGGATGCTTAAAGCTGAAATGAGTTCAAAACTATCATTGAAAATGGTGAAATATATATCAAATGAATTACAAAATATCAGGAAGAGAGGAAAGAAAAGAGTACATTCCTGTTTTAGTTCCTAGAGTAACTTTAAAATCAAATTATGACTATTTTTAAAAACATATTCTTCATATATGGTTATTATCGTTTGCTAAACTAGAACTTGATTGTGGTCAGAAATCATATAACTTACTGAACTAAACAGATACAGTACAAGTGTTTGTTTTCTTATTCGCTGTTTTGTATTTCCCTGTAATGTGAGGGGCCACTGGGTGGCACCCTGTCATTATAGATTCTCTGTAAAACTGACAGCAGATGACCATCTTTCTGTGCTGTCATGAAATTACAGACAGCTGTGAACTTTGTCTCTTCACAGAACGCAAAAACACTAAGAGTTAATAAGTGTCTTAGCACAGGAGGACTAGATGGACTCTTTGTTGGATTGAGGTTTTATTAGTGTCCACAGTTTCCTCAGATTACGACAATGGGGACCTCTCCTTTTGGACTTCCCCGTCCAAAGAGATTTTTCACTGTCTTTGCTTAAATGTGGATATTGAGGAATTGAATACATGTGAACATGACTGCTTAATATTTCCAATTATATGTCATTATGTGCCAAGTACTCCTCCCAATATAGAGGCGAGGAGAATAGGAGATACTTCTACATTTTTTAAGGTAAAGATGTAGTATTTTCAAACAATTTATCTATTCATAATTACACAAGCATCATTCACTTCTAAGGATGTTCCATTACAAATTAAAGACAACCTCTAGTATTTAGCCTTGTTAACATGTGCATATGTTTTGTTTTGTTTTTTGTTTGTTTGTTATTTCATTTGCTATAAGACATATCATTAGAGAAACAAGCAGTCAACTCCACGGCAGAGCATTTCTGCAGCGTACCAAGGCATAAGTTAGTAACAACAGGCCCCAGTGCAGGCTATTATGGCGGGCCCTTGGGCTCGTTAGTTACGATGCACACAGGCACACACATACACACAGACTTAAGACACTTAGATTTGCACACACAATTAGGCATATATATACAGCACCAACCATGTGTTGGATTTTACAGCGGGAATGTGTTACCTCAGCTATTGTATTTTCAGAGTACAGAGAGTGATCAGAAGCGTAGACAGAGCTGTATCAGTGAAAGTTCACAAATCTGACAGCAAGCAGCTGAGATCAGAAGAGCTGCCCATTTTACTGTCTGCTGAAATGACCATGGACTTTTTCAGGCTTTTTTGGTACAACAACCTAACCACGACAACTTCATTCCTCCACATAAAGGCAAGAGATTATTGTAAATACCAGAAAGGAGAGCTGCAAAACTTATTGACTACATCACCATGTCCCAAAAACTGGTAAACTGCAGGGGCACAGTTTCCCCACAAAAGTACAAAAACACACAATGACACAGGTGCTCTGCAGCAACCTGACTCCGAAATAATAACTGTTTAAATTGGGGCACAGCGGCCCAACAGATACCCCAAACCAACTTGAAAAGGCACTTGTACTCACCTATTTGAATGACTCTGTCTCTGACTGGTTAGGCCTACAAACGAAAACGTAAATATAACGGTTATCTGATGCTAGGAACAGCTAGCATCTACTAGGCTATTAGTTAGCTTATCATAATAATTTATTGGGTGGTTATTCACCTTGTAGAGAAATTAATTTATTAGCAGCCTGCAACTTAGTCTAAATAATACATGTACGCCTTGTCTTAACATTTTTCATCTAACACAATAGCTAAACAATTATTAAGACCATTGTTATTTAGCTTGCTGCTAACGTTAGCTTACCTGCTACATGTTTGTTGACACACTGAAGGCAGCTGTGAGGCGGCTAGTCCATGAACTGGCGACTGTCGGTAAAAAATAAATAAATAAATAAAAATTTAGGGAGCTTTCCTGCCGTTCTTGTCTCTCCTGTCCTGGATGGGCTTGCTTCCTTGTAAGAGGCTTTTCAGTGTTGACAGATTTTGCGCTGTACCTAGCCGGAACTTGTGGTCTTGTCATGTGATCAATTAGAGACTTAAGATTGGACAATGTACTCATTACCCAGCAATCATCATTGTGTCTGTATGACAATAAGAAAATATTCATCTAGTTGAATAGTTCTGAGTTGTTTAATAGTTTTTATAGCATATGTAGAATAAGCCTTGAATTTTGTTATAATGGGATTGGTACTGACCTTTTTTTTTCCAGATGAACCATGACAGAGATGAATTTACACATATAGGAGTATATATATCAAATGTAAATTCAGTACTATAAATGTTTTGACATTATTTTTATCTAATAAATCTGTCATTGATTTTTGTCAAAATAATAAAGCAGGTCTGCCAGGGTCATCTGCACCATGGGGGTTTTAGTGGTTATATTCTATATTTTTATAGTGGCTATAAAAGCTGTATTTTGCGAGCTAAGTTTCACTTCAACTTGTCAGAGCTGGCTATTGGGAGAAAGTTTTATCTTAAATGTGCAACACATTATTAACTGTTTGATTATGTAATTAAGCCCAAGGTTCATGTTATCTGGTACCATTTCACAGCAGAGGTTTGTGTGTTTGATGAGCAGGGTCAAATATGAGCAGGGCTGTGGCTATTGTTACCCTAGATATGTGAAAGTCTTGCAAACAGCTTCAAAATATTCTTGTCTAGCTGTTTTATTGTGTAACAATTATGTGGTTAGGTCCAAAAAGCATGTGGTTAGGGTTGGGAAAGAAAATGGTTTGGGTTCAAATAATTATCTGAAACATGAGACTGGAAAGATTTGCAAGGAGTTTTTGAAAATGGGGGGTTATGGTCTAATTAGCCCACTGATTATTTATATAATCAAGCATATTAAATGAGGCAAAGGCATAGAGTTACATCTTAGCTGTTTTGTGGCATTAATATTTTTTCTTCTTTTTGATGAACTTAACTAACATTTTAATCTTTTCATCCCTGAGGAAGAGACAAAACATAAACATCACATCTGTCTCCATGATCCCTCAGAGACAAATCATGTTTGTTGAAGTCTATAAAATGCCCACCAGGGTGCAGTTATCTTGTAGTGTTTACAACCATATGCCTGTGATTTTATTTTCAGTTGTCAGTGTCTATATAATTTTCAACTGTTCATGTTCAGCACCGTCTTATTATGACCTGTGTTTGTATTAAGACGGGCCCCTAGCTGGCGCTAATACGGAAAATGATGAGGGAATATTCCAGCAGCTTAAGCCTTGCATGCTAACTGATCCATTAAAGCCCTAATATGATCCGATCCAAGGGAGCTTTTCTAAATTACATAAACCTTATTAGACGAGTTTAACTACTCAGAAAGTGGAGCGGTCACAATACAGCCGCCATATGACTAAAATCTCATCGTGAATGCAGTGAAATGATGTTGTTCTTTAAACCTGTGCTGTAATCTCACATGAAAACCTTTTTGTTTCATGTTTAAACCAATTGGACTGACTTAGCAAGCCATGTGGAAAGTTTTTGTTTGGTCTTAAGTGGTCACAGTTCAGTTTGCAGCCCGGCCGTTGCAGCAACCTAATTGTGAGTTTCTTTGCGTGCAATGCGCTAACACTGCAGTGCATGCATTTTTACAATATATTTAGGCTACATGTGAGCAGTAGATGTTGTGCAAAGTGATTTGAGGTGATGCATCAAAGAGGCTGAGCTGACATTGGACATATCACTTTCAATATGTTTTTTTTTTTTACTGACAGTTCTGTGACTGTGATGAAGCCATAATGTGTTTTCTGTCAGACAATATTTGTCTCCAAAGAACAGACAGTTTGTAAATCCGCAGGTTGAGCAACTTGTTTCAAGATAACAAGGTGGACGAAAGCTCTTCAAAGCAAACTCAGCTGTCAAACAGGACAGTTTTAGTGTCTGAAATGTTCAGCCTGTAAAGTTAGGAGGATTTCTTAGACTTCAAAATGGTCTGAAACTAAAGGAAGTTACACAGTAATTCCTAGGAAATAGTCAAATTCATCATTTTAACTGCAAGATTGTGTTGATTATTTAACCTCATGTGCCATCTAGTGTTCACATCAACATGGTGCAACAACAACTAATGTCTGTGTACAGTACAAGACCTTAGGGCTGCAAAGTCCCTTAGTCTATAAAATTCTAAAAAATTGTAAAAAAAAAAAAAAAAAATGCTTATTATGATTCCCCAGAGCCCAAAGTGACGTCTTTAAACTGCTTCTTTTGTCTAAGAACAAATTCCAAAGACTTACAACAGCATACATAATTTAATATCATAAATAACAAAAAAGGAGCAATTTTAATCTGCACATTTAAGAAGCTAGAACCAGCAAATATTTGATTTTTTTGCTTGAAAAATGACTAAAATGGTTAATAGACTGCCAAAAATAGCTGGCAATTTCTTTATATTTATTAGTTAATTAATTGACTAATCAGTAGAAAGATTTACAAGATATCAGTTTTGAGAAAATCAGTTCCAAATGTTTTAAGTGATTATCTTATATACTGTTGACTGAGGGTGAGAAAATACACAATGAAGTTTATCAATAATTTAATTAAGAGCACAATATTGTTTACATTTTATAATGACCTACTCATCATTAACTGTTGAAGAGTTCTCTACCTTTAATTGGCCTTAGTGCAATCATATGGACAGTTAATTGTCAACATTACTACTGTCTTTCGTTGTTAGTAATTACCGTCATTGTTTGTTTTCCTTTTTACCCCAGTAACTTCCTATATTACATACATATACAATTGCTTGATTTTATTTGCCAGAATGATTTTTCTTATTGTTATTTATCAAAATTATTCTCTTCGATATTCTATTGTACATTAATTATTATTATCATTATTATTATTATCATTATTATTATTGTTGTTGTTGTTGTTGTTGTTGTTGTTGTTGTTGAAATTGTTGTTGTTGTTGTTATATTTGGCATTCATCCTTTATTTAACAGAGGGGCAGAGTAGAAACAGGGGATGAGAGAGGGGATGATATGCAACAAAGGTCCCAAGGCTGAAATCAAACCCAGAACGTTGCAGTAATGCTGCGTGCATTGTACCCACTTGGCTTCCAAGATGCTCCTGCACATACATTATAAAACACGTTATCATCATCACAACCTGGCAGAGACTGCTGGAGGTGTGGTTGTGTTGCAGTGTGTTGACTCAGCAGTCCTTTGCGACTTTTCATGACAACAGCAACTTGCCATGTTACCCGAGTGATTGGGATTAGAGTCAGGTGTTTGGTGTCTGAATGTCTGTTGCTGCCGTGCATACAAATAGTCGTCGATCAATAACAACACAGAGAGGGTTACATGGGCAGGAAAAGTTAGAGAATGCAGCACTGGATAAAATAATGGGACTTTAGTGTGATCAGACGTGTGTGTGTGTGTGTGTATGTGTGTGTGTCTGTCTGTCTGTCTGTCTGTCTGCTTACATTAAAAGGATATTTCAGATTTTTTAAAGTGGGGCTGTGTGAGTTGTATGCATTTGGGTAAATTTGTGTATATGCATTACTGCAACAGCATCGTGTGTACTAATAAAACAAATGTATATTAGCACCATGTAAAAGTCATAAAACGTAGGCTACAGCTTGCATAATTTGTATGTGAATGTGTAACATTTGCTTCATATTATATATAGGTGCATTATGGAACAGTAGGTGTTCCCCACCGATGGCATCCTGATAAAATAATACCTACAGTATAGCATTATCAAGGGTAAAATCTGGTATTTCACCCTACAGAAACAGTTTATTTCCACATAGCCTATAATAAATGACATCAAGCACAATGCAAAAAACTATTATATCACATCCAGATTGTAATCAAGAGAAATGGCCAATCTATTCAGGATTTTTATCACAGCTGATGGGCTCATTTACGACCCTAAACCCAGAGTGGGCCGAGGATGGACATAGAGTGATATCAGAGCAAATATGAACCATAATGAACCATAAAACATTGCACTCGGTGCTTACTGCATCAGTGTTGTCAGTAGATTACAGAAACGAGAAAGACTTCAGAGCAGAAAACTTTTGCTGATGTGTTTGTCCCTTGTTTGATCAGACTTGGACAGGCTTTTGCTCTCCACCATTCATCATTTGTGGTACTTTTTAGTTCACTGGATGATGTTTGCTTCGTCCTTGTTTGTTTCCCCCTCTGCTGGAGACTTGTATGTCTTTTGAAGTTTTTCTGCCAAGACTTTTCGACCTACAACTATCATAAAATCCATGGGAGAGATTAGTTTAATTCATCTAGGAATCTTATTTTTATACTAGACAGTTTAAAACTGACACATTTTGGATCAAAGGGGAATACCGGCTGATTAAAACCTCATTATTGTATCAGATTTTCAAAGAGTAAAGACAAAAAAGACATACAAATTAAAAGCAAAATCCTCACATTTGAAATTCTAGCAATACAACACTGCACATTTTAAATGTCTTAATGCAAATAGCGAAATAGGGCTGACCTTCTGTGAACGAGGAGTAATTATAAATGCATATGATTTAATTCATCCTGCCATCTCAGGAAGCAGTGTTGTAATCTGTAGGAGATCATCATGCGTTCCCACCGCTCCGCCTCGTAAAAGGTCATTAGACGTATAGCCAGCTTGCTGCAGGATGGGAGGTGATGGCAACAACCATGTCTCTAAACCAATTAAATGCTTTTAAAAAAGGCTGTCAGGAGCCAGGAGAGAGCAGGCTGAACCCCATCTCTCCAAGGTCACCCATCAACCCGTGTATCCGTGGCAACAATGAGGCTTCTGTAAGAAGCTGACCTCTCCAGTTCAGTAAGAAGTCCCAGTTCCCACCATCCCTGCTTTCCCATGATGAGTCTAGTGTCATAAATCATCTGGCTTTAGAGGTGATACAGAGTAAGGTATTATTAGCCGTCTTGGAATCCTTGATTGATGATTTCATCAGTGAGGACGGTGCCACTTTATAGGGAAATGTGTGCTGTTATCCCCTCTTTTCAACAATGTTGTGTCTCTTCAACTATCCATGACGACCAGCCTCCAAATGTGCTGGACACTGTGTCTCTCATTCCCAAAATCAACTGGAAGAGAAGAACCAAAGAGTTTGCACTCGATAGTAAACAACAGCAATAACTCCCCTAAATTGCAATTAAAGCCTTTCATGGCGTTTTAACTGTTCACCTCCATATAAGTCATGCAATGAGGTTTATTTCAGGTGCAATAATTCTTGATATCATTGTCTTTATTGCAATATTTGGTGCAATATTTTTTACTCAAACATGCAATATTCTTTCAACTCTCTCCATGTTACACATTGTATATATTGTATTCTTCTATTGTTATTCTTGCTTATGTATATCTTGTAGTTCAGTGTTGTAGCTTTGTATTTTTTTAGCTTACATACTAGTTTTATACATGGCATTGTAACATAAGGCATAGTTTTTATATTTCACACACTTTGCACACTCAGCACTTCATCCATATTATAATGTAAATATTTACACATAAGTGATAATAGCTTATCACTGCATTTCTTACACTTATATTTTTACTCACATACATACTTAGCATACTATACATACTTTATTTTAAATATTGAAACATTTAAATACTTACATACTGGGCTAATTGTTTACTCTTACTACATTTCTATTTTTCCTTGTATATTTTTATATACTTGTGCTGGTAGTTACTTCTGCTTCTGATAATAAGACAAATATGGTTCTTTTATTTTGCACTTTTGAAATCAAAACTCATATACATTGTCTTACAGATGTTAATGTTTTCTGACTTTCTGCACCAAAGATGACAATGGCAAAAATTTGGAGAATAAGATCCAGGTTGAAAAATACCAGAATCTTTCTTTAACTTTATATCACAATTTAACACCATTGTATAATTCTGGATTCCCTGCCAATACTGTACAAAAGTCTTCTCTCTGCACACAGCCAGTAAACACAGCACAGCATGCTGAATATTTTCTCTGGATGCAAAGAGTCATCCAGCTTTCCCCGCTGGCTGAGATTTATTTTATTTTTTTCCTTTATTGCCGACAGGTGGGAGCGAGAAAGTGGGTGGAATTACAGATATTTGTCTGCACCAGTGATTTCTGCTGTCACATAGTAGCCAGCTGCCTCCCCCAGAGAAAAAAGCAATCAAAGGGACTCCCTCGGTGCTGGGGCACTGCCAGGGTGCTGAGCCGCTGAGATTGTCTAAAGCAATGATGGGCTGAGTCAAAGAGAAAAGGGCTATTTTGACTTTGATTTGTATGAAAAAATATCGGCCTGAGTCTTTGGAAAGCTTTGATTTAATCTGAGTATGATGAGAAAAGACTGACTGGAATCAAGACTTTCTTTTTTAATCCAGTTGATCATTTACAGATAATTATTCCCACAGACTCTGATTTTTGGATGCACCTGACGTGACCATGACGTCTCTGCTGAGATAACCAGGCTAGCTTTTTTTTTTTTTTAATCTTTATTTCAAACTGTCAACATACTTAGTATTAGAAGAAAACATCAGAATCACTCACAGATGAAGTTTTGAGACAACAATAGAAAAAGCAGCGCCAAACAGTTGAGCTGGCTAGTGCAATGGAAGGTCAAACTTTGGTAATCCAGCCCGCTTACCAAAGTTACACCATGCAAGAACAGGCATTTGGGGCACAGAGTGGAAGTGACAGAGGCACCATGCTTCTTATTACAAGTCAGTGAACCATGAAAATGTTGTTGAAACTGTTTTTTTAGGAATAAAAGTTGCATAATGTTGCTTTAACGCATTATCCTCATGGGGGTCTACCTTAGCACGTCTGTTGTATTCTCATTCAAGCCGGCCTCCGTTTGAGCTGAAAGAACACCAATGAATGTTAATGTAGATGCTTAGCTGCTTAGTATCAGAGCTGGGAATTTCTTCCGACATGATGCATTATAATTTCATGCCCAGCAATTCCACTGAGCACCAGCTAAAAATGAGCAAGATTTGCATGTTTTACCAGTTACCATAATGACTAAAAACTGTTTTGAATGTGATGAATTATGGATGCTTCGTTGTCACTTTTATCTTGTCTTTTCCACGGTGAAAGCACAACATGATGGTGCAGTGTGTGTCTGGAGGGTTCCACCCTCTCTTCTTCTCTACAATATCCTTCATGTACTCTTCGAGGCGGAGTAGCATGTAATGACAACAAGCATTTTCAATGCGTTCTCGTCGCAGAGCTGTCAGGGACTTGAGAGAGACGCTGCTCCTGAGGGCTGCGATGACAAGAACACGGACAATCAATTATCTAAACTGCTTTTCAAAATGCTTCTGAACAACCCGACAATTCTCCATCTATTCGTCTTCTACTCCAGCATATTGGCAGCGGTAAAAATGAGACATGACAGACGGCACAACCCACTGAGATAGGTTAGGCAGTAAGATTTATCTCCTGCCCAGCCTTTACCACTCTCCCAGGGTACACTGCTGTTCTGTAGCGCTATATGACGCATTTAAGAGATGACCTCCTGAGTCCATTTGGGCCCGGGCTGCACATACAAGTGCTGCGGGCACTTTAGGGCGACACTCAGGGTGATTTACACACCTCGGAAATTCTAAGGGACAGAGCCATGTCTGCTGCCAGCAGTGCCATCATCAGTCTGTCAGCTAAGCTCTACATCAAGCACAGCGGACAGGAGTTGGCCTAGGAATACATGCAGCAAAACAGCCAGCCAGCTGTGATGTCAATACTGTCAATAACACAGTCTAATAACTTATACAGGCAATATAGACATTTTGATGACAATTTCACATGAAATATATGATGAGCAGGACTGAAAGTGTACAAAACACATACATTATTTAGACTCTTGGTAATGTTTTATTTATCAATACACCTGGTAAAAATGTACCAAAGGTTAGGTAAGCATCTCTGCAGGAGCCAAATGTTAAACATCATTAAGCCCTCAGGATTTTCTGTCTTAAATCACCTCTGACATGTGACACTATTCTCCATCTCTGAGCAGTGATGTCTATGAATACTTCTCTTGCATTGCTGAGACAAAGCACAGACACTCAGCTGCATAATCAAATATATATATATATATAATTTTTTAAATCTAATTTGTATCAGCATAGACTAAACTATATCTGGCCCAAATTACATTATTATTTAGCCATTGTGCCTGCTTATCTAGTTCTGCTAGTGTGACACAATGTCTAGACAACTGTCAGCATGTCAACAGCAGCCTCAGTCCTCTGTCTGTGTCTACACAGGATGCATTAAGGCACAGTGTTGAGAGAAGGTCAGCCAGCGCTCGGAGCCCAACACGCACTTACTGTAGTTATAATAGATGGTCCATTATAGAACTTAATAGACCTAAAGTGCGTATGTAATTACATATTTTTTTCTCAGTAACTGTAACAGATTGCAATTTACATTTACTAAATATTGTTAGACCCACAACACTGAAAAGACCCAGTGTGTTCCAGTCAAGCGACAACCTCTAAAGCTGAAAAAATGAAGCCAATATGGAAGTGCCAAAAATTGCAGTTCTTCTAATGGCCACTAGAGTCTGGCTCCACAGCAGAGTCAATCCCCATAGATCCTTATGATAAACTGCCCAACTTTACACATGTTTACAGCCTGGTGCAAAAAAACAATTTTGGTCTCTATAGCATATTTCAACATTAATGACAACTGTACATGGATAAGTTTTTATACTTAACTTTAACTCACCTATTTACATTTTATCAAGGTTTAAAGTTACGCATATTAAAGGGCGGGGCCACTTAAGTAAAAGGCTGTCTGTGAGTCCCCTCTACCGGTTGCTAGAGTCTGTGAGTCAGATCCACCCTCACTCCTCCACAGCGCCAACCTCTCATCAAAGCCAATATGGCGACAGCCAAAATGCCTTAAACTTAAACAACAGGAGTTCACAAACCAATGAGTTAAAGTCATGGTGGCTAAGTCCATTATTTATGCAGTAAATGGTTCCAGCCTCCCAAAACCAAACCAATCTTTACTTGCACATACACACTCAACACAACACGCTATCAATTTTTGGCAAACATCAGTCTACATCCAAGGTCTGCTAAAAAAGGCCTCTTCTCAGTCATCAGAATATGTGTATCATCAAATGGAGGAGACCAGGCCAAAATCACCAGGTGCATGTTTGCCAGTGACCAAGGACATGACTGACATGCCTAAGCAAAAAGGATACTGCATAAAGTTGTAGTTTTATCACATCAATAAGTTTGCCTAACTTTAAAGTAAATAGTTTAAAGCTTTCCTGAACAGCACCTGCTTTCCTCTCATCATGTGATGGCCATAAAAGCCCCTAACTCTCAAGGTCCAGCACTTACAAAACACTTCACCTCCAGCGCCCTTCACATAATGTCCTCCACAGAAATGAAATTTGTCAAATCCTCAGAAGAGTGCTGACTCACACTGCCATTATAAATCCCTGCCCAGTCTGAACTTTGCTGTAATTGTCCCACACCTCATTGAAATGCAAGCCCACTGACGATTGAGCATGCAACTCCCATTTTGGATTTTAAAGCCAAGAAGAAAGATGGAACTCAGATATGACACAAATAAGAGGATGTCTGGTGGCTGCATCTGTCCCTGCCTGTAATCACAGTCGTTTTGAACATTGTGTGGTTGCTTTAAAGGCTCTTTTGGAGATAGCAATCAATGCTACCTTCTTTGAAAATTGCAGACTCTCACAGCAGGAAGAGCAAAAGAGGAGACTGAAAAGTGGGACACAAACAAATTACACTCACTTGCTTATTCTTTGTCCTTTTTCAAAAACACTCAAATGTCACCCATTAGCTGAAATGATTTGTTGGAATGTTAAATTGATCTCGAATGAATACATTTTTGTCAAGGTTTTACAGAAAACATCTTTTTTTTTTTTTTAACACATCACAGTGACAACCTGTCAAAACTTTTAAAGCTCTGATTGTCAGATTTGAAATAAAGTATTTCATATGCCAGTGGCAATGTGAAATTCAGTTGAGTGACTGTCTACATTATCACAGTCTGTCTTTTCCCGGTTATTGTAAGTGTTATTTTCAACAGCCAGTCTCACTCCCACACACAGATATTGCAGTAGTTCAGGAATTCATCTGTGAAATACATCATCCCCATGCATTACATCAATTCAATTTGTGTGATGCCAATCTGATGCCAAACCTCCATACAATAAATGCAAAAGGATGGAAAATGGGCCGTTAACCCTTTCACCCCCAGGTCACAAATTGTGTTGTTGTTTTTTCCCCTCATTCCATTTATATGCCCCTCAGAGTTTCTTATTAACAGGATTTATTTTTAGAAATATCAAATGTGAATTATTGCATTCACAATTTCTAATCACTATATGTAGAATTTGGGTTGGCTTTGACAAATTAAGTCATAAAATGCATTTTAGAAGAATTCAGAAGGTGGCAAATATGTCAGCTCATTACAGAACAGGAACTTCTGCTCCTGCCTCCTGGTTCTGTGCTGTGGCCTACTGCGTTGTGCTCCTTGCTCCGCCCAGCCACCAGGCTCTCAACGCCAGGCCTGTCTCCAGGAGTTGGTCATGATCTAAGCAGTTTTATAGATACATTTTTGACATTTACTTTTATCATATTCAATACACCATCCCATCCATGTTTACCATTTGAGGCATTTTTTTTGAGTGCATCTCTTCAGGTGCACAAGACAGGGAAGCTCGCAGTGGGATGAGTGAGTGTTTTTATGAGGCAGAGACAGTGAAAGAGGTGCAAAACACGAGTTTTCAAAGTGGCTCTGTAAGTTCCAGTACCATGTCATACACAGCAGGGACTTGAGTGCTCTTGAGAAAAACAAGCAATGAATTCACAATGACAATGATTATGTTGAAGCCATCGCCTCCTGCTAATCAAAAAAAATACTCATCAGGAATCCCATTAGAAAGAGGCATATGGTTAAAACGACGGCCTTGCGGAGGCATGAAAAACACTTTTGATGGATTACTTCTAAAACAATTTAATGAAAACATGTTCGCAGCATGGCAGAATGAAAATGCCTCAATCAAAACAAAGAGCATGAAAATTAGGGTCAAGTTGACTGGCTTGGTTTTGAACTATGTCAACACTGTGGGAAATCATTCATCTGTATTCATGCTGAACTGTATGCTGCAGAATCAGAGCCTTTCATACACTGCAGAGAAAACTGAATAACAAATGTCAAAGCACTATTATTTTAAAATGCTCTGGAAAGAAACGCTGTGTTGAGCCAGCTGAGCAGGAACTTAATCATAAAGATAAATGTTTTTGACAGGAACATTAGATCCATACAGCAACATATCTTGTGCATGCTCTCCACTCTACTCTGTATCTTTTATTTATGTTTAAATCTTGTGCCAGAGGACTTTCCACGGAGGACTGCTGGTTAAAATGATGAAGACACGAGCAGGAAAGTGGGAAAAGGTGCTTAAAACAAGAGCGATGTTCCAGTCAGCTTTAAAGACTGAAACAACCTCTTAAACGGTCTGACGCCAGCCTGCAAGGAGAACTGCAAAGGAGGAGATAAGATCATTTAATCAGAGCTGTGCCGATCCTTCTCTGCCGGGGATTCAAGGGAACAGAGGTAATCCAGGAGTGATAGGTTCAGCAGCAGGGGCCAAAGGTTCACACAGTGTTGTGGGACAGTAATTGGGAGTGATTGACAGTTCAAGGGGAAAGCCATGGCCGTACAGCTGCACAGAAGAGAGAATAAGGCACAGAGAAAGTTTGAGACTCAATTTAGGTATAGGCAAGCAACAATAATTTAAAACGTGCCTTCAACAAAATCTTGTTGTTGTTGCCCTTCAGAATTATCTATCTATCTAATTACTTATCTAAACATCCTCATTCATTTTAGTAAAGTGTCGACTTTGACGTCTAGGCTGTGGCTGTGGTCCTCACAGATGCTGCTGAAGAATGTGGTGGATGGAATCTGTTGCACATGGTTGAACAGTCTACACAGGCTTCCAGCAAGCGTCTTGCCAAATTTATAGTAAAGTAAATTCCTTTTCCACTTTATTTTTACTATGTGCCTGTCATCATTTGTTATAAATAAAGAATATGTCTCTACAACAGAATGATAATTATGGTGGCATAACAGGACCATTGAAGGTTAAAGAAATAAAAAATATGGAGCCGGTGGAGGGGGTAATATTCTCAGGAACAATGCAGAAATTTCAAGATTAAAGTCATAAATTTACGAAAAAAATCTCATGAATTCAAGATCTATTATAAAGTCATTAATTTGTATGAAAAAAACAGAAATTCTTTGATATTAAAGTGACAACTTTATTAGAAAATAACATAGAAAGCTAACTTTTTGGTTGTTGTTGTTGGCCTAAATACATCGTCATAGATTTTAATTTCTATCAATTAATTGTATAAAACCTTATTATTATTTTTATTACATAAAATAATCATTTAATTTAACTTCTTATTTCAGCTTAAAAAATATGTATATCAGTGTGACCAATGCAGTGTCGTCATTTTGGAAAAAGCCTTCCTTTTTGTGCTGAGGGCAGTTGAATTTGTCACAGTACAAGGAGTCTTTTCTGCCTGTGGCCATTCCTGTAGTCACCATTCTCCTGAGCCAGAGGGTGCTTGGAGAATTTGTTGAACCACTGTAACAGAATTAGATATGCATTGTTGGAACAGCCATGGCAATCCCATAATAAAATCTAGTGCATACACAGTTAATGCATCAGCAAGTCCCCTCGTCCTCCATCCCACAGCAGGCTCAGGTTGCTCTGTGCATTTGGTTAAAGTAAGAGTGAATCTGTGACTGTTGCATGTTCTATATGGGTTTTGATGAATACCTTCCTGCTCTGCTTAGCATATTTGTATAGTATATTATTTTTGGGTTGATGGGTTTAGTGGATTACTGCTTAAGACAAAATGATGGAGGAGTGCAAACTATTAGGCTAATTGGGCTATTAGGCTAATTGGGCTATTAGGCTAATTGCATTGCACGTCTTTAAAGCTGCTCTAATCAATACTTTTGTAAGAAAAGTGAGACACATAACCTCATGTAATGTAAAAGGTGTCACTCATGGTGACAATCCTACTAGGAGTTATCCAACTCTGAGGTTTCTTTTAATTCTATGAAGCGTTTGAGTCTATCAGCTCCACAAATATTCGTGTTGAACTCTCTCAGTTTTTAGCCTTGTTTGCAGCCGCAGCAGGCTGCTGTTTGCGGCAAAAAAAATCCCTCTAAAATCCTGCAGTGCACTACCTGCACAGCAACATATGGCAGATAGTTGGTGAACATTAAGCATTTAGCAGCTTAAAAGACATATTTCTGAAGGCTGAAAGGAGAGTGAGTGATGGCTTATCAGCTTTTTAAGGTAATTATCTTATCTCAAAAAGTATATCTCATTCATACGTAAACAACCTATTCATTCTGCCTCCAAGTGGTCTGAAAATCAGTAATTGCTGGTTTAAATATTTAGAAGATTAAAATATGAAAACATAGCCTATTATGAAATGTTGATCTCGCAGGTGAGCAACACAAAAGCTAGCATGCAAACTTGAAATGAAGATGAAATGCAATGGCATTGTTTCTTATTATATTTTGAAATTGAAGTGAAGCAGTTGCAATCAACATGTCTGATTAAAGAGTAGCATAGATAAAACTTGTAAAACACACAAAGCCCAACACATTCTTCTATAAATTCAACTATAAATTAATTGAATGGGTGGCCAAACACCATGCGTGAACAGAGTAGATTTAGGAATGTTTCATATGGGGCTGCAGCAGAGAAGCAAAACATCCTCAGGGTAAAAAGAGCTTTGGCTTGTCAGTTCACAATTTCTCAAACAGGCTGTTGGTCTGTATTGATCCGCAGGCACAGCGGGCATTGGCTGCCAGTACCCTGCGGTGTAAACACAGGCTGGCACCTTCTGCATGATCTCCTTCTGTTTACTGTTCATTTCCTACCTTCATCTCTGCCTCTCTCATATCAATAAACTCAAAAGTCATAAACTCAAACTCATAAACTCACTGGACAGTGTTGTAGCATTTTACTTGAACTTCCATATGTATGTCGATGTTGACTCAAAATTATATTGATGACTCCGATATGGTTTTTCAAAGTTCCTTTGATCATCTTATCCACATGTAGGCTAGACGGAAAAAAAATGAGTCCCATTCAAATACTAGCACAAAAATAATCTGGTTTAGATGAGAAGTAACTTTCTGTTAACTCAACATTCATTTCAACATCTTGTCTGTGCAAAAAGGCTGGGCTGCAAAGACGCCATGAACAATGCACCTCCAAAGGGTACTCTGTGTGTGTGTGTGTGTGTGTGTGTGTGAACAAGAACATGTACTTGCCACATAGTGAGGACCAAAACACATTTTTAACCAACAGAGCGAGGACATTTTTAGAAAGTGAGGGCATTTTGGCCAGTCCTCACTTCCTCAAAGGCCTGATTGAAGATGAGGACTTGGTTTTTAGGGTTCAGATCATGTTAGGGTTAGGGTAAGAGTTCGGGTTGGGTATAGTTATGTTTAAGGGGCTTGGGAATACATTGTCCATAAGGGTCCTCACAAAGATGGAAATACAACTGTATGTATGTATGTGTGTGTGTGTGTGTGTGTATACTTTGTTCAGTAGTTATGATACAAATGTCCCCATAGCTGTGATGGAGCAGGACTCATCCTGAGACGGCTGCTGTGTTCCAGATGTTTTTGCTAAATAAACCAAGAATCGGTGAGTTTAGGAGTAAACAGGTTAATATGTAGAAATCTTTGACAGTCAGTTATCGTTAGATCATCACTGAACCTGCTGGTGATGTTAAAATATCTAATTGATGAAGTTACCGGCGCTGCGCCATGTGCGTAAAATGCGCACAACGCATCTGGAGACGCACATATCGATCCAGCTGCAGTGTGATGAACACAAAATTTAACAAACTCAATACGAAGAATTAAATAAATACATCAACATATAACGCTCAGTAATAGAAATATTTAGGATTTGCATTTGTCTAATTACATTAAAAGTGAATTTTGATGTGCATTTTAAAGTGTTCTTGAGGAAAGTAAAAGAGACAAAACTCATCCTAGTAACATGTCGCCAACTCTGACATGGTAAAATATGAATAAGAAATATTGTATGTACAGTTGTAATATAGTAGGCCCACATGAGGTTGCAGTATATCGCTTAAATATTTGCAAAAACAAAAAAACCCACATTTAAGCCTTGCTGTTCATCAGACTGACAGCAAACGTCCATCAGTATCTCTGAGTGAGGACTCGGTCAGCTGTGCAGGCTACATTTTTACATTAGTTATATATGGATCTGATCTCGGGTGTTTTGCAAGTTAACTAAATAAAACTTTAGATCACAGAGGTGAGATTGACGCACATACATGTAGGAGTTTGGTCGCTGCGTTCCGTGGAACTTCAGAATCAGAATCGTAAGATAATTCCATAAAAAGTTTAAACATTCACAACACCAACTTTTACTGACAACAACCACTTTGACTCCACGATTTGTGCTGAGAAATTGCATCCTGACAGGAGTAAAGACTCTCAGAAAGCCACTGAAAGTCTCTCAATTCACTTCATGATGGAAACTGTAAGATTCAAACACTTTGACAGTTTTTTATGTGTTTAACTGTCGACTGAAACACTGCTAACAGGCTAGCAAACAAGAGACAAAAGTATTTTCATTTCAGTAGCCACGTAATGTTGATATCAGACTTTAAACAGCACTGAATTCACATTATTGACATATGCGACTCAGAAAATCATGTTTCTGGATTTATTTGATCTGAATTTGCCTCTTTGACATCAAAATATGACTTTTCTCGACTGAAAATATGATTGATCATAAAAATATGACATTTGATACTTGATTTGCAATTTCAAAACACCTGAATTTAGAAATATACCCTTCAGTGTTTACAATGTCAGATCAATAACTGCACACATCAGAATTTAATATATATATTTCTGACTTTCAGATTTGACTTTCAGCAATCAATTTGAGCAGCCTGAAACTTTTTGTTTTTAATCTGAAACTTTCATTTATGGATCTGAATTTCTGAACACTGACAGAAACATATTCAGATTCAGATTTTGACACTGCAAATAAAAAAGTGTTATATTTTCATTTTAAAGAGGTTAATTCATATATAAAAAAAAACAAAACAAGATTCATTATTTTCAAAGTAAAATTTTTCACTGCTATGATTTCGGTGGCATTTCAATATTAACTTTTCAGCAGTTATTAGAATTAAAACAGCCTACTTTTTTTTTGTTTATTTGCTTTCCCCACTCCTGTTGTCACATAGTATGCATAATATATGCTATTAAAGTGAAAATGAATAATCATATTAACCTTTAAGTGGACAAAAATGACTGCAACTATGTTTAACAACATAGAAAACTTCCCAAATGATCTTTTCTTGAACTTGACATTTGATTTCTTATCCTGGACTGACCCCAACATGAGAAGAAATGAAACACTGCCTTTGTTATTTCCATGAAAGCTGCACACCAACAGGGTCAAAATCTGTTTCTGGGGTCATTTTTGACCCAGCAGTTTAAAATCATTTTCATACCACAAAAAATAAATAAACATATATATTTGGTTGTATTCACTGAATGTAAGTGTCAGTTAATAGAAATGGTAAAAGTACTGGTACTGTGCTTGTGAAGTGTCATTGTAACATGAGTGTGTGTTACAGTCGTTTGCTGTGCCGGTCTTCCTGTGAGACCACGACTACTGCAGAGTGTCTGCACGCAGGTCAGAGAGACCCAGGAGGCCTGCCACCCACAGACCGTGTCCGTGCTGCAGCGGTGACCAGGTATATTTCATATTTTGGATAAAAAAAATTGTATGTCCTGCATTGTTCTCAGTGTAACCTTAATTAGCTGCAAATGGCAGATTGTATTGTGAATATTGAAGGTTTTGTCCATTGTACGGGCCTGTTGCTTATTGGCTGCATTTACATTAATACTGTGAAAGTATAAAAAAAAAATCAAAAGAAATTTACATGTGACTTTAAACGAGCCGTCAGGACATCTGTGAAGTTGTGATGTCACAGCTATACTGTAGACTGAATCACTGTGATGTGGTGCTAACATTTCAGGGTTGACATTGTTTTGAATTTTGGAGATAAATGAAATCAGCAAACCTGTTTGTTTCTGTTGTTATTTTTTGATGTTGAACATTTAAAGATTTATAATTAAACACAGTGGTCCGACCTGTCAGATATTTCGGCTGTGTCTTTAGCGTCAAAATCAGTGGAAGTGTATGCTATATTCAAAATATATTCACTGCTTTAGCGTTCACATCAAATGATCAAGGCAGCAGTCGACCAGCAACTTGCGCTTTCTAAAATAGCTGTTTTTGTCAGTGAAGTTTGGTAGAATTGACATAATAACTTCAGTTTCCTGGCTCTTGGATGGCAAGGTTAAGCATTAAAACAATTCTAGATTTTTAAGATAGGTCTTTTTCAAATGGTTAAGAACTAATCAGTTCTGGCAGTGTTTGCTCAGCTATGTTTCATAAGTCTCTTATTTTCTTGAAATGGGGTTTTCTACTCAGTAGTTCCTGTAAAAAAAATTGATTTAGACAGTATAACAGCAGAAGCTGCTGCTTCAGGGCCGGTATGGTCAATTCCCAGCTGCGGTGACATTGCACAAACGCTAAAACGCTCCAATGTAAAAAAAAATTCTATCTGTGGTAAAAGGTGGTAAAGAGTCAATTATCAAAATGCCATTTTCACTGTTTCCATTCTCGCTGACAACTGCACACGGGAATTGGCGAGACACCGTTTCTGTAGATGTGCTGCTGCTGATAAACAGCTGAGACGCAAGAATGTGGATGCTCTAACATGTTAACACATGCGCCACAAAAATCCCAAAAAAACAACAAGTTCAGCAACGCTCTCACACTGTTACAGTCCAGTGTGAAATCGCAGTAAGAGTATTAAATTATGTTGTTAAATAGCATGTTGACTGGAGTCTTACATCCTCTCGTGTGCGTTTGACCTTCCCCAGGTGCGGACTTCTGAGCCGAAGCACCAGCCATTTGCTTCTGCTGACCCCCCTCCCCGAAAGAGGAAGCCGACTGTCCCTGCTCTTCCTTCCAAGTCTTTTGAGACTCCTGAGGTGGTCAGTTCAGTGTCCATTCCTGAGCCTGCCACCTCAGCTGGTGACTTTGTTTCTCTTTTGAATTTAGTACCCAGGCCCTCTGCCACCGTCCCGCCTGAGGACCTGCCAGCATGCTCCGATGTGGCCCCCAGTCCCCAGCCCTCCACTGCTGCGCCGCCTGACGACGCCCCTCTGATGATCCACAACCGGTCTGTTGAGGAGTACCAGAGGATCTACCACGAGGTCGTGGATGGCATGCTGAGGTATGCTGTCAAAGTCATGACTTTTTCAATAAGATCTGCTTCAATAATTATGATTTTAACTCTTTGATCACATGGATCGTCATGACTTAATTTGTGTTTCCTTTGCTCCTCTCAGGACCAAGAGTGGCCGGCTGTGCCCATACAGTCTGGCGTTGGGTCGTCGCATCAAGCACTGGCTGTGGGAGCGTCTGGAGCGTCCAACGTTCACTGAATCAGTCAGTGAGGACGGACTGGTTCATGTGGAAGTGTCGTACGGGGCTGGAGACCACCCTCCCCTGTATGACTTGACGTTTCAGGTGAACCACAGCCACGGACAGCGCCTCAGAAACGAGCTAAGAACTAAAAGTTTCTTATTTAAGCTCAAATTTGTAAATATGTAAATAGTACTGTTGTGTTAAGTAAAGCAGTATAGTTTTAAGTTAAGTCTTATAGTGTTAAGTATTATAGTGTTAAGTCTTAATTATTATAGTGTTAAGTTAAGTCTTATAGTGTTAAGTTTAGTAGTAACTGCGTGTTGCAAGACAGACACCTCTCCACCTTTGTCACTCTGCTGCAAAATCAGCTTTTTTTAAGCTCTCTACTGCCTCCACCCTCTGCCAGCAGTCATCCAACTGCTGCCTGAGCATCCACCTGCATTCTCTGCTCTCCAGCTCCAGTCTCCACAAAGCTTCCAACAGACTTTTAGGTTTGCCCTCTGAAACCTACAGCCTCTGCCAGCAACCTGCAGCTGATGCCTCCACCTGCAGGTTCTGGCAGACCGCTGCTGCCAGACCTCCACCTACAGCCTCTGCCAGCAACCTGCAAATGCTGCCTCCACCTGCAGATTCTGGCAGACCACTCCGACCACGCCTCCACCTTCAGCCTCTGCCAGCAACCTGTAGTTTCCGCCTCCACTTGCACATTCTGGCAGACAGCTCTGACCACGCCCTTCACCTAAAGCCTCTGCCAGCAACCTGCAGATTCTGCCTCCACCTGCAGATTCTTGCAGACCGCTGCTGCCAGACCTCCACCTAAAGCCTCTGCCAGGAACTTGCAGCCGCCTCCACCTGTTTTTTTTGGCAGACCGCGGCTGCAAGACCTCTACCATAAGCCTCTGCCAGCAACCTGTAGTTTCCGCCTCGACCTGCAGATTCTGGCAGACCACTGCTACCAGACCTCCACCTACAGCTTCTGCCAGCAACCTGCAAATGCCGCCTCCACCTAAAGCCTTTGCCAGAAACCTCCAGCTTCTGCCTCCACCTGCAGATTCTGGCAGACTGTTGCTGCCAGATCTCCACCTCCAGCATCTGCCAGCAACCTGCAGCCTCCACCTCACCTGCAGCACCTGCTTAAGCACACTGCAGCTACCATACCTCCATCTACAGCCTCTGCCAGGAACTTGCAGCCGCCTCCACCTGTTTTTTTTTTTTTGGCAGACCGTGGCTGCCAGACCTCTACCATAAGCCTCTGCCAGAAACCTGTAACTGCTGCCTCCACTTGCAGATTCTGGCAGACCACTCCGACCACGCCTCCACCTTCAGCCTCTGCCAGCAACCTGTAGTTTCCGCCTCGACCTGCAGATTCTGGCAGACCACTGCAACCATACCTCCATCTACAGCCTCTGCCAGGAACCTACAGCTGCCTCCACCTGTTTTTTTTGACAGACTGGTCCAGCCGAGCCTCCACCTCCAGCCTTTGCCAGCAACCTGCAGATTCTAGCAGACCGCTGCGGCCGTACCGCCTCTGCTAGCATCCACCAGAACCTGATGAAGGACCCTCCTCACCCACCAAATACTCGCACACTCTCTCTGCAACTCTCTCCCTGCCTCCCTCCCCTCTCTCTCTCTCTCTGCCTCCATCCTCTTCTCTCCATCCCTCATGCCTTCCCTTTCTCCCTTCCTCACTCTATCATAATATAATATAATAAAATATAATTTAATGTAAAAAATGCAATTTAATACAAAATAGAAAAAGTAAAATAATTTAAAATACCAATGTTATATAATGTAACATAAAATGATATTAAATAATATATTATGTTATATAATATAATTAATCAAATTAATATATAATATAATGTATGTATAGAAGTATTAACAGCAATTTACAGAATGTAAAACAGTATTTAAAATGATAAACAAATGCATTTTTAACATATATTTTCATTACTATTAATAAAACTAATACAAATAATTAAAAAAAATAATAATAAAAATAAATACAAAAACAATGCTAATATCACTAATATAATAATACATAATATAATTTAATAAATATATGACATAATAATGTCCACAGAAGTATTAACAGCAGTTTGCAGAATGTAAAGCAGTATTTAAAATGATAAACATTTACATTTATCATACCTATATTTCCACACAATACTACTACTGCTTTTTCTACTACTACTTCTACAACTACTACTACTAATAGTAATGATACTTATAAAATAATAACAATAACAACAACAACAACAACAACAATAATAATATTAAAACAATTACAATAATGCTATTACTTCAACTGATATAATGTAATATAATAGCAAAATGTAATTTAATATAAAATAGAAAAGTAAAATGATTCAAAATACCAATGGAATATAATGTAACATAAAATAATACTTATACTACTACTTATAATAATAATAATAAAAAAAAGAAGAAGAACAAAAATTCCAATTATGCAAATATTACTACTACTGATATAATATTATATATTATATAATATAATATATTTCAATATAACATAATATACTGTAATGTATTATATAATATTCTACAAAGTAATGTAATATAATATAATGTAATTGAGTGTAAGAGAAATTAATATAATACAATGTAATGTAATATAACATCCCCTCCGAGAATCGCTACCTTAACGTGGTGGAGGGGTTTGCGTGTCCCTGTGACACGCAGGAGCTGTGTTGTCCAGGTCTTATTAGACCCTTGTTGGGACTCCCAAGGCAAAGTTATCCCAGGGGAGAGGCCAGACTAAGAGCGGTTCAAAAAAGTCCTAGACTCATCCTTCAACTCTAAAGATGTAGCAGGATCAAGGAAAAATTGTAATTTCATTTGATAAACTTTGTTTAAAAAATGAATAATAAATCCACCTTCTACCTAACTACCACTGCACCTCTGATTAGAGGGTAGGATGGAACAAAAGATATACATGATCGTATGGTTTGGAGGACTTGGTATTATAAGTTATTCAATTTGAAATAGTTCTCAGTTTTGTTGAATAACCATGTTTCATCCTAAAAAGTTCTCATTGCAGGTTGTCACATGTTGCTTCTTTGCTTTGCTTTCACATCCACATATTACGATTTTGCATCTGCTGTTTACCAACCAATACACATGGTGACATGACATGGCATGTGGTCACGTTAGGCAAAAACGGCACATGATAACAAATTTCACATTAAGATGGGAAGCAAACACTGAAGTCTCACGTTAAAGTCCTGGGTTTGTTAGATCTATCCATCATACCTCCCTGCTATGTTGGTGCCCTCCTGCTCCATACATTAAGTTGACACCATTGCAACACATTTCATGCAGACACAGCAGGTGCTGTCTGACCATCTGCAGGCATATAACATTCTCACCTGTCACCGTCTTACTGCATTTTCATGGGCACATGAAATGCAGTGTGGCATTGCAATCTTTCTCCAGAAGCACTCTCAACATGGCAGTATTTTTCAAGTTGGGAAAGACAACAGGCTGTTCCTCCTGACCACAATACACAATGTGTGTTTGTAGAAGGTTCTGTTCATTTGCCTTGTCTTGTAAACTGAAGGCCTCATTATGCCTCAAAAAACTAGTTTCTGAGGTAAGAGTTTCTAAAAGGCCACACTGAAAAGTGGGCTAAAAAGTGAACCATCGTCCTTACCAGTGTTGGAGGTAACGCATTACTAAGTAACGCTGTTACTTTCGGCAGTAATGAGTAATGTAATTTATAACTTTATGATATTCAGTAACGGCGCTACAATTACTTGAATGCAAATAGGTTCGTTACGTGTTACACCATAGAAAGAGCAGACAACTAGGCCTGTTCCACACACGTGTCAGCAGTGCGTGAGCAGCGAAGAACGTGTTGTTTTTTATTTCTGCGCCCAGTAAGTTAGAGCATCCATACTGCCCGTCTGAGCAGTCCTGGTCAGAAATGTCTCAGCTGTTTGTCAGTTGCAGCACATCTACAGAAACGGTGGCTCGCTGATTTCTTATGCATGCCGTGCATCTGTCAGCAGAAACAAACAGTGAAAAAGATTTTTAATTTTAATGATTAAACTGACTCTAGACCACCTTTTACTGCAGTTTAAAAGGCTCTCTCTGTCACACAGATGAGGAAACATAAAGATGTCTGTTTTACTCAAACTTCCCCACCTCCCTTTCAAAATAGAAGCAATCTGACAACGTCTCTGAGGACAGAATCCCACCAGTTTCTGACACAAGGCATTTTATTTTGAAACATTTGCAGGACCGTGTTGTCAGCAATGCAAGACTTAATAAACGAGAGGAATTTTACTTTTATACTTTCCTCCATTATTGAAGATGATGTGAATGTTATTGAAATGATTTGAATTTCTCTTAATGTAACAAAGGATAAACTGTTTAGTAAGAAATGACTTAAGTGTCTGAGAATCTGTCAGGCTGTGTAATATTTCACAATGTCAAAACAGTGCACTGGTGTTCGCTTTGAGGGCATGCTAAGGCCACAATAAATATTTCTATGAAAAGTTTTAAAATCATAGTGATAATTATTCACTTGCAATAATGGCAATGTATATTTAATGTGGATATAATCAAATTATCAATTATGTTTGCTGCAGCACACTCAGCAGGTTCAACACCTCCTGCCATATCTGTGATATTAAACATGCAGGAAGGCTGCAGCAATGCAATACACATTTTCTATCCTGTGTGATTTGAATGGAAACTGCTTTATTGGCTTGGCGAGCAAAAAATCTACAACTTTATTTAAAAGCAAAGAAAGCCACACTAAACTCAATAATTAGCTAAGAAGATTTTTGAATAAATAACCAAAAGTTCCCCAAACCCCCCTACAAAAGGAAGTGAAGATCACTACAACTGTTTGCTTCTTCAGTCTTTATACACTACGCGCTACGTATCAGCAGATTAATCACAGGTGTGCTCAATCACTCTCTGCACCTGGAGAAGCACACACACAAAGAAACAGGAAATAGGCCCGCCCACTTCTTCAACCATAAAAATATGTCATTTCATTAGAATTATTTTTTTTTTTTTTAATTTAGAGCACATCATACAAGTCAGCAAGGACAAGTTGAGAGATGTATCACATGGTCTTTTTTTTTAGCTTCCACATACAAAAAAAACATTTAAGATCAATGCACTGACTGAGGTTTGCAAGAATGCAGTGAGAAAATGGTTGAGAAAAATTAATTTACTGAAACAAAAGTTTTCAATTGTCTCAACTGGGGTTGTGTAGATACTCTGCTATTATCATTTACTTGCAGATATTTCCCATATTTCCCAGATAGATTGAAGCAACAACATCAACATTTAAAATTGTATATATATATATATATATATATATATATATATATATGTGTGTGTGTGTGTGTGTGTGTGTGTGTGTGTGTGTGTGTGTGTGTGGACCAATAAGAAGCATGGGGCAGGCAGCTACACTGGGTTTCTTTTTCTCTCTCTCTCTCTCATTTGTCTCCGCAGTGTTCCCTCTGCTTGTGCTGATTACCACCTTTGCTAGAGTGTGATGCAGGAGGAGGTTCATGGGAGGAGAAATTGTTAAAAAAAGAAAGAAAAAAGGAAGAAAGAAATGAAAGCTGGGGCGGCAAATGACACACAGAGCTGGGCTCAACTCAAAGGCTGGAAAAAGGGAAGTGAAGAAATCAGATGAAAATCTATCCCACTGTGTCTGACTACAGTCACCCACCTACAGTGGTGACAGCAATGCTTAAAAGTGGCTTATCAGACTTTGCACAGGCCGATGAGCTATGTAATAGATGTTTGTTTATAACATTTGTTTTTCTAACTGAGCCAGAGCATCTTTGACCATGCACTCCCTCCCCCTCCTCCTGCTGTGTCTTCCTCACTGACCTTGTCCTTGAGAGACTGTACTCCCCTCACATACCCATCCCATCCACCACTTTCGCTCACACATATTTCCATTCAACCGAGACAATCTGCTGAGAGAGCTGCTGGACACACACTGAAGAGTGACAAATGTTATTAGCACATAATCTGTCACCCTTTCTCTCAGTCTAACACTCATTTTTTAACAATGCTCATGTCTAAGTTTGGCTCAAATTTATGTTCTAAGATGCACATATGCAGAGTTAGACACACAGTGTGTCTGTGCATGCATCAATGCCAGTTTCATTATTGGTATTCGGTGTCCCAGGAGATTTAAAACCATCCATTCTCGTATTTCAAATTGCACAGTACTAGCACTATGGTTCTCCTCAGATTACAATAGACAGTAAATGTTTTGCAGCCAAGCAGCAGAATAATGAATGGGGTGCAACCAATACCCTGCCTGCTGAGAAAAAAAAACCTAGAGTGAAGAAGCAAGACGTGTTTTTCATGTTTTATGCCTTGCTGACATTGAGATGCAGCCTCACAATGCTAGAAGCAGGAAATGTGGTCTTGCCAATGATTCATGCATTATTTAGACAAAACGCAGGACACCAAGAGACTGTATTGTATTGTATGTATTTTTAATTCAATAAACCAGAACTGTTTTCAAGGGAAGTTAAGTACAAAATCACTTTCACTAAACATTATGTAAAGGAGACACTCATATGTTTTCTCCATGGCAGTAGATTGACTTTTTGATTGATTGATTGACACTTCATCGACATTAATCAAAGTTTCACCACTGTAATTTCTACAGCCTTCCCCCTATTTCCACTTGACCCTCCAGTAAAGTTTGAGCGGACATATTGTGAGATAAAGTGCAGATTAGATGTGCATTCAATTACTGGGTTGAAATAATAATAATAAAAAACAGTATTGATTGCTCAACAGGCAGCACAGTGATTTAATGGTTAGAGCTGGCATATTTCCTCCCACAATCCCAAGACACGCAGTTGTTAGGTTTATTGTTCACTCTAAATTTTTGGATTTTCTAAATTGCCTGGAGGTGTGAGTGTGAATGGTTGTCTGTCTCCATGAGCCTTTTCCAAAACACTCTCTACACCTTCTCGCTACCCACGTTGACTGTGCTTCCCTGTTCACATGGAGAGTCTGGAGCAATATGTGCCATACTAAAACAACAACCGGAGGAGTGAAAGGTAAAAACGTAAAAAAAAACCCCATTCTGCCTCAATAGCAGCTAACCGACTTATGTGTATTTTGTTCATCATGGAAGACACTCCCTACAAATGAAGTAACGTGCCACTATCCTTTCAAATGCAAACTGCTCAAACTAAGACAGACATGTGTTATTGTAATAAGTTAACGATTTAAAGGTTACAATGTATTCAGGATCAAATATCTCCTTTTCTAGTCTAGAAAACAGTCGTGAGTGTTCATTTTACTGTGAGGAGTTTTGCGAAATCCAAGCAGTTTATGAACATCACAGTGAAAAATGAGATGTTAACAGTAAAAGAAAAGAAATGCCACCAAAGAAGCTCAGGAATAGGTTTTATTTCTATTTCAGTCAGATGTTTGAAATGTTTATTTCAACAGCAGAACATAGTTAGAGTTTGGCATCTAGACTCAAGTTTCATCACTCCCCACAGATGTGTTTACATGAGATATTGTGGAGTGATGATTAATTAGGGCAGCAGTGGCATTTACTAGGAAGGGAGAGAGCAGGGAAATTTTTGCAGCTTAAATAGACCAAATTGGAAGGGTGTGTTTTGTAGATGACATATGGGGAGTGAGGTATGAATTGTGTTCAGGACAACTCGAGGTGACAGAATCAGCTTAGGGGTCACTCAATTGATTCATTGACAAAAGGATAATATAGAAAAATTCAGGTAAACTAGAGCAGCACATACAGATCAAATTCAAGTGCTATAAATATATATAAAGAAGATAAAATTGGAGTATGGGGGAGGGTACAGTTTGGGATGTGTGCCTTTGTATCAGCCCTGTGATAGCCTGGACATCACCCTCGATGGATGCATCCAAAAATACACTTATACCACATAAATGACAAGAATTTTAAAACTTTTCAGCATCAATTGGTGAGTGTTGGCCATATTTCATGTTGCTTTTAGATAAAAAATGGAGAGATGCACTAGGACCTTTTGTAACAGCTAATGAAACTAATGACAATACAATCATAGCAGCAACCTGAAAGCAGCTGGAAGCTACCCTATGAAGTCAGGTATCGTCAGACACCACGTGTATTATTATAGTAGTATTTTTCCTTCAGCAAATAGAGAATACACTCAGTATGCTAAGCACTGCCAGATATCTTTGGACAAGAAAAGCAAGTAGTGAGGATCAGCATCACCGAGCAGATCTGAGGGCAAAACCCTCAGTCAATACAGTAGTATTTGTGCATGGCTGGAGAACAGCTAGATTTCCTTGTATAAACTAAGTTAACATTTATGATCTGAAGTCATTAGTTTGGTATATTTGCTAGGGTTTTGTGCGCAGTGATTGCAGTGTTTCTGAATTTACAAGCTGCTTTGGAAGTTACTGACACTGTTCTTGACGCTATGCTCTTGACAAATGTGTTTCCATAGATTCTTTTAATAGAATGTCTTTATTAAAAGTAATATAAAATATTGATCGACCATATTTAGAGGCAAAACAGGTTAGCAGCTCAGTGTCAGAGCAGCTTTGATTCTAATATCAACTCCTGCTTGTATCGTGTATTAGCCATGCACGCAGGTTTTGAAGGAAGAAAAAAAAGAAAGTCCTCCCACCAAATCTTATTTTGATCCACTCCCTCTTTCAATATCCTTTCTAATTCCAGACATGTGTAATCCCTTGACTATTTGATCTATTTCCAGGCCGAAGTGCTGCACAGCAGCTGGACTCAACGCTCCAATGGTTCCAGTTCACCGTTAAAGGCATTTAACCTTGCTGTAGAACAGATTGTGCTGCCTCACTTGGCCTGTCGTGGCTGTTACTGTTTGTTGTGTGCTTGGCAAACAGGGGCTTTGTAGCATCACTTTTTTTGTACATAGAAGTTTTCTCCCCAAGAATCTGTGGTGATGCTCTGAAGTATTTAGTTATATGTGATCTCATTGAAATTCCTTTTTTTTGTGAATTTCTATGTCTTAATATTAGAGGATTCTTTTCAATTTCTCATGAAGGCCGTCAGAAAATGAGCTGGCAGACAAAAAATAAAACAGATGTTTCACCTCGTTATATGAAATCTCTTACCTTAATGATGTGTTATTTTCTCCTTGGCATTGGCTCTCACACCTGTCTCACTGCAGCAACTACATTAACTGACAAAACACATTCCAAGACTTCCACCACAATACATCATTATGACAGTGAGCTGAGCTCACTGTGTCATTGGCTATTTGCTTAGAATAATTAGCTGATGCAGACAGGCTGTTTGAAAGCAATGTGGGAGTTGAGGGTGACTGCTGGTGGCTTTAAATAAAGCTAAAATTATTTGAGCACAAGCCTGCTGAAACGATTTTCAATTCCCAATCACAGTAAATCAGTTTTTCCAGCTGTGACAGATTGCATGAGATTGTTATGACAAGTTGTTGTACAATGTGGCCAAAGATGTAAGTGGGACATCACAATATGAATATGCATAATTGCACTTCCTAAATAACATACCATTATTGCCTATTCTGCATCATACACACAAACACATATACCCGCTCATCACCAGATAGAGAGGCATCTGTTCTCCCACACATGCTCATCAGGCATGATTAGAATGACAATGATGTGATCACATCTGGGAGGTCAAGCGTAGCATTTGCAATAGTAATTCATGATAATTAGTTTCACAACAAACGGCCCGTAGCTGCCGCAGCAATGACTACAAATTACCCTTGTGATATTTCACAGCTGTATCTCAAGATAATGGCCTCTTAGATCTGACCTATATAACCAAGACTGGTAAAATGAAATACTGTGCAATGGATTAAAGCAATCAATGTGATGCTGTTGTGTGTCAGCTTAAATAATACCTTTCCTTTTTGGTTGACACAGTTTGCAGACAGGTTAGTGAAACAAAAGTGCCTCTGTATCTTCTTTAATAGAAGTGTCAAAAAAAAAATGATGAATAAAATGTCAATGATAAAAGGATGTCTGTTTGACAGGTGACTCTAACAGCTACTTGTTAGACAGGAGGGAACTCAAATATTTAAAAGACTACAGAAGAATACACATAGGGACGGATATATATGATCATAAAAAATATTAAGTGTAATAATAGGCCTCCTTTACATTGTGTGATTAGCCTAAACTGCCTTTACATATGTGCTGCAAACTTGAAATTATCTAGACAATACCTGGAGGAGCTGTGAGAACACAAAAGTCTGAATCAGTTGGATTGGACAGTGAACAGATTTTACCATGCCAGCTCCCTAGTGCAAAATCTGTGCAATGTCCGATTGAGCAGGTAACTTTCCGAAGACATAACAGAGAGTGAGTAGGCGGCTTGTGCAAAACTAGAACAAATCAATATTATGTCTACATGAAGGCACAGACACAAAGGTCTAACTGAAGAGATAACAATATTCGGGAGCTTCCATCGGTAAGGGCCTTTGGCAAAATCACTGGAAATTCCAAGTTCAAGGAATGGCAAAAAACTCTGTTGTTAATCACTAAATTATGAATGGGCTAAATTACCCTGTAAGATCCTGCCTCCTTTACGGTTTACCCAGGCACCACCCCTCGCCTAAACCAAACAGAGTATTTCCAGCAGGTGAGAATGCTTCTGACACAATCTCCTGCTGTCTGCTACATGTCTGAAAGGGCACAATGTCCAGACTGAATTCATCGGACATCACAGTTCATTTGAGGAAATGGCTCCAGTTTGTATCCAACACTGGAATGAGAGCAGCTACATCAGCATGATCAGAGAAAAAGGATTTTCAGTCATGCCAGACACTGTGAGGCTGTTCATGAGCTTAATACTAATGTTATAATGCAAGCGAGCATGTTTACAGTTATAAAACACACTGATGTTTAGCAGGCATAATGTAACAGAATAGCCCTACAGCATGTTCAGCATCTTTTTACTAACATTTGCTAATTTGCCATCTTCAGTGTAGTAAAAAACTGGGGATGTCATCAGCTTTACAAGTATTTGGTCATAAACCACAATAGTAGACAAATGTAAATTTTTATCTGATCGCTGTGCTAACAACCAAAATTATTATTTTATCCTGACCGGGGGACATATATGTAGGCAATGTACAAAATTTCATGACAATCCATTAGGTGGTTATCGTGGCATTTTTCTGAAAAGGGGAAATGTTGACCCCATTAGGGTGCTAGAGGAAAATTCCAGTGATTGACAAAATCATTGCAATTTACTTATTGAAGAACATGAAAGTAAACATGTAATAAATGTCATACTTTTTGAAATATTTCAGTCAGGAACAAAGTGGTGGACAAATTGACTGAAGGACTAAACAAAACTGCCATTAGCACCTTGCACCAACCGACAAGGCTAAACTGTGAGACTTAAAAAAAAGAAAGAACACCCCTCATTACTCTACTAAAACTCATTATATCACTTAGCACCAAGTGTATGGCTCAAAGGGACACAACATAATGAAATGCTTTCAAAGGTTAGATACTAATGGTGTGTAAGATGAAGATCAAAAGGTTAAAGCCATGAGGACTAGAAAGTTGTGATGCTATAACAAGCACTGGAGATGCCTGCACGTGTCTGTCCTTCAAGCTGCTTCCACAGAACTCAGTGACATGAACTATTGTTATTTGAAGGCAGAACAAAGACTAAACTTCAAGAGGGGTCGAACTTATACTCAGTGCTCCCAACCTTTCCTGCCGGCAAATATGTGACAGTCGAAGAACATAATATACAGTAAACAGCTCGGAATTATGTTTATGCTAATTTGTCTTGCCAAATTTGTTACAAAGATAATGTAAATGCTGCCTGGACTATGTCCATTGTTTCTTTTATAGTTGTAGGAACACCTTGATGATATCTGGTGAGTGCCCACTTGATAGCCTTCTTAAGATAAGCCTACCTGATGTTAGGCTATAATTCACGTTAAGCATTTTCAGTGATAATGAATTGAAAGTGAGTTTTATGACCAACTTACACCAAATTATCAAGATCACAATGTTTTTCTTACATTAGAAATTCATCTACAACAGGGAAATCACTTGAAAAGTCATTTGGTGTAAGGCCGGCATACGTTAGCATGTAGCAATGGCCAATTACAAGAGGCACTCACTAGATGCTACTACTGCTTTTGCCTGTATTTGAGGACAGTATCTGACTCAACTTTTCATTGAATGTAATCGTTGGAGCCCAGTCACTTCTCAGGCTGCCCTGACATCTGTACCCAGTCACAGACGTTATCTCTTTACTCTCAAGACGAGCCTGAGAGAGGAGTTGGACAGCTGTGCTTGTTAAGCTGTGATTGATGAATCTCGTTGAAAGACAGACTGGGGTAACATTGGCCCAGTGATATTTTGCCCCATGTGCTCATAAGAAAACCACACTGCAGGTTTTCACCAAAATCATCGCCAAAAAGATGTAGCAGGATTTAGGATCAACTTCAATTTCATTTCTTCTTAAAGCATGTTTAAGAAAAATGACAATAAATCTACCTTGTATATTCTTGGTCTCATTATTGTGGACAGTTGTCACCTTGTTAAATAATGTGACTCCTGTACAGTCTCAATTGTCCTTTCTGCCGCATCTTGCCAGATACAGCTGTACCTCAAACCAAAATTTTCCAGACAGAACCTCTGAATACATAAGAAGCCAGTGCTGGTTGACCTCTTTCTCATTTTTGAGGGTTTGATTATAGATTTGAATACCCCATTGCTGGGTATTTAAGACAGTGGTGTCAAAATATCCCAGTCCTAATGGCTATGTAATTGTCAATCGAGTACAATTTTAAACAGATGATTAAAGTAACTGCAGCACCTGATTGAAGTCTCTGCCCAATAACTGTCAACGACATTTTCTTTTCGATTAACCAGTCTTTAAACAATATATAGCCCTTAATGTGTTCCATTTGGTGTTTAGTTCATGCCTGTCCTCTTCAGCTTTGATGATTACTCTGTTGTTCAGCTTTTTGTGTCTTTTTGACTCTTGCTTTCACTACACTATTGTCTTGTTCTCCTTTTTTTCTTTACTGGGAACTGTCTGGCCATTAAAAAAGTTTTGTGTTCTCCAAACATATAAACACTGACATTACAAGAATCTTCTATGGAGTTTTTGGATGGAGCAATGAGTTTTTTGTAATCAAAATTTCCTGTACTTTTTTCTATGGTTTGATATGCTATGGTCATAACTGTTTCCCCAACAAATCCATATTTAATATTCATCAAAGCCTGTAATATTTGATTCAGAGGTGCTGGTATGCATATTTCACCTTTAGACAGAGCCAGATTAGATTCAGGACTGGGTCCTGCATCATCCTCAATACATTTACATGGTTATAGCTCACTTATGCCATTTAATTGGACTACTTTACTTGTCCCAATATACAAGTACTGGGAAAGGATCTATTTATTGATGGAAGTAAAGTATATCAGACCCAGCCTTGGTAGATGGTGATATGTTCATCTGGTTGTTCTATGACGTCACAAAGCAAACAAGCTGAATGTTTCGTATGCACTTTATGTTTTACTTGGTACCTTTGTCTTGTTTTGTTTCTTCTTCTCTTCTTCTTTTTTTGCCTTTTCTGGCTTTCTGCTATGAATTTATGCTGTTCGACGTCCGGGTCAAAGCATGGCGCAAGGACTGTGGAGCGCGTGCAGTACGCCTAGGCCAGTTTAGGTGGGATGAAACGTATACACGAAAGACTAAATTCCCCCCAAACTGCATTATGTAGGTGTGTTAGTTAGACTTTGAGATATTCTTGACTTAGTACGATTTCATTGGACAAACAGTTGACATGTATTTGAAAAGTTTTAGTTGAAATAACACAGTAGTTCAACTTTTTCTGTTGAGGTTTATGACACAATAATGAACCTCCCTGTACATTATCCCTTACATATTACCCTGCCTGCTTGAGGTGAAAATAATCTATATGACTCTATATAACTGTTCCTTACACATGAACTATGCAATGAAATGAGCTGGGTATATAAGTTTATATTATACTGACATTTTCAAGAAAAATCCGTCATACAGTAGCTTTCTACCACAGTTTCATACATAAGACATGACAGACTTTGAACTAGATCAAAAGCATTAATAAAGAATGACCTGCCTCGAGGCTCTACAGTCACCTTAAAGCTGACATTCAATCAGTATACTACATCATTAAAACATCCATCTGAGAGGTTTATTTAAACACCACCAAAAACATTGCCTGCATTTGAGAAATCTTGATTTGCTTGTCAGGTTGCATCTGTCTTGGTTGATGATGCCACTAAAGTCTTAAAAGCCTTTTGGCAAACTGGAACTAACCAGTTTCACACTATTTTGTACTTTCACACGTCAAAATCATCAGCGGGCCTTCAAATATCACACTTCTTTAGGTAGCATGTCTTTCAGTCTTAACACAATCACAAATTTGTGATTCTCTCACTGTTGCAGAGGGAAACAACACGGGGAAAGGAATATTTCAGGAAAAAGGTCACTTTCTTCATGTAAATGTGTGGTGAATAACTGGCAGATGGATGGATGTATGATTGAATGCCAGCAGCAGAGAGGATCATTAAGACGCTGCTTGCATCCCTTCAGGTAGCTTGTCACCTGCTGGCAGAGCATGTCAGATTGATGCGGCACCTAGATTATCTTGTTTAATGTTGAAATTGATTCTGAATAGCAATCGACCTCTGTGACATTTGCTGCAGTGATTACAGTGACTAAAGTAATCCTTCCAGTACAAACTAAGGCTCAGTGTAAAATAACGCAAAGTCAGAGGACTGTGAGGTGAATATCTTAGTAGTTATGTGTTAAAAAGAACTTAGAAGGATTGCTGTCAATGTCATTTTATCAATACACAGAAACATGTAACTGATTTTCGTCTTTGGGATCATATGTTCAGGTATTACCACCTCATCCAATGACACTGACAAAGCAATTAACTGAGCAGGAGCAAAATAAAGGCAAAACCCCCAACATATATTTTCAACCTATAACTGCACTGCATGGACAAGCAATTTCCTGAACAAAAAGCTATTCTCTGTCTGAACATAGAAAGAACATATTATTCCCCGGAGAGCCATGGCCTTGACAGTAAGCAGGGTGTAAATTATGTCCTGCACGCACTCTACGGCTGCACCAACAGCAAGATGTGAACACCTACTGTGAGAAAGTATGCCATCACTACAACACGTAACATCTATTAATGCAAGGTAAACATGATGCACAAATGTGGGCCACCTGTTTAGAGGACTTTATTAAAATGAAAGGGGGCGTCTATTAATATTTTCTTTCGACCATCCCTTTGATATAGAAAAGAATCGCAACATCCACACCTATCTGTTTAATAATGATAATTATTATAATAATGCATTTTATTTATAGGCACCTTTCAAAGCACTCAAGGATACCTTTCAAGACAACACTAAAAACAGCAATTCAAAGAAATCCAATATACAATAAGTCAGTAAAATAACTAGTCAAAATCATAGTTAGAAAAAGTAGGTATAAAATCATCATCATAAAGTCAACTTTGGTACAAATCTAAGTGTGTGTGCCACTATTAGATCAAACTGAATATGCCAGCTTGAAACTATATTTTTTCAGACAGGATTTGGAGATGTAAAGAGAATCAATACTGCAAATGTTTTGTGGTAGAGAGTCACAAAGGTGGCTGAAGGCTCTAAAAGTCGTGGTAGTCAAGTGATAGGGATATGAGTTGGATTGCAGAAGAGGATCTAAGAGAACAGAGGGGTGTGTAGATATGAAGGAGTTCAAAAAGATACAAAGGGACTTGAGAAGCAGAATCATGAAATCTATGTGATCTTTAACAGGAAGATAGTGACGTTACCAAAGAGCAGGAGTGATATATGATCTATGTAGGGCGTTTATGAGGACACTTGAGAGGACCAAACAGAATTGCAATAATCAATATGGGATGTAACCAAAGTATGAATGAAAATGGGCAGTGAAATTTGGTGTCAGTGATTTGTGAGGTAGATATATATCACATTTGTTATGGTTCTCAAAACTGACATAGTGACTTAAGCCCTGGATTCCACCGGGTGCAGCTGCACCATCTTCCAGCTGTGACACAGCCGCCTGACCGTGGCCACCCTTAGACAATGTTTGTGATTCCCCCACGTGTGCCACAGCGTCTGCTAAAAATAAACATCTGGTCTATTTTTGACAGAGCCCAGCACGTTCGACAGAGCATGTTACACCGGGCAGGAAGTGGTATGGCTGCATCCAGTCAATTTTCCACTCTGTAGATAGAATTATGTAAATATAGATACAAAATAATTATGAGGCTGAATGTATTTTTAAAACTAAAACACAGCTACAGATATTTTATCCATGTCATGATATCATGTTATCCATATTAACTTGACTTGCAACAGTATTAACTTTGTCTGCAGGATCCTGTCGTCAAAGTACAAAATAGCAACAAAAACAACAATTAAAATAGACAAACTGTGTAGCTGTGTAGCCTGCATACTCATAGTAGATGTTAAGAGTTGCAGATGCCTTGTTTATCCTTGTTTGCTGATCTTTTTTTAAAATCACACTTAATACTCTAGTGATATGTCTTGCTGTATCTATAAACTTTTGATGTTGCAGTAACCTGACTTTTCAGGATGAGAAATGATTGAAATATTGCACCTAAAGTGAGTTGTGTTTTGATGACATGTTGATGTTTGTGAAGGACTAAACCTCCTCTGGCTCCTGTGCAATTTATAAAAATCAATCATCGCCATGTGTGAATGCCAAGCCTTTTTGCAACTGATTACTAGTTGCAAGAAATTGGCTGTCACATGTCAGACAGCTGGCAGCAGGCCCTCAATCACTGTAATCACATGGAATAAAGTTGATTTTTATGAAACGGATCTGGAAACTTCAAACAAAATGCTTGTTTGTGTGAATGAGCTTGAAAGACCACGATTCACAGCCACAATGGATCATTCTGCTGGCAAGAAACACACAATCTCATGCTGCCAACATCAAAGACGCATCCAATCCTCCTCCTCTGGGGTCTTATTCCTCGCAGACGTGCGGAAGACCTCATCCCGCATCTGCGAACCGATTCCTAATGAGGTTAGAAGACTTCAAACACGACTCTGACTCCCACAAAGACGAGGGGTAATGTAGTAAAGATGAGCCATTCGTCTTATACCTGCCTACGTCTTCCATTCGGCACTTCCAGGCACATGCAAGACGGCTCCGCATTCACAGTTTGACCCAGCTTTTTATTTCATTGATAAGATTCCTGAAAGCAGATGATTCTGAAAGTGTACACCAGGAGGATTAACCTCCTCAGTGCCCCCTCTGCTCCGCTGTTTTTCATCATTATGTAACTGGGAGCAGGTTGCAGTCAGACAAACATAAGCAACTTATACATCAGACACAGACTGCTGCTGAGAGATTTTGGCTACCTCTCTGCTCATTATGTGTTGTTGAACTTTATCCATAAATTAAGGGTTGTATTTCCCTCCCGGCTAACTGAAATTCACAGACTGAAATCTGACTACAGATGGTAAAATTAAAGATAGTCAAGTGTAACAGCAAGATTTGCAAAGATGCTCTGAGACTCCAAGTTTCACTTTTGGGGAGAATTAAAGAATTATTCAAAAAGCCCACAACTTAAACCACTTAGCCGATTAAGACAAGATGCAACAGTATGTATATTAAACACTTATTGTTAAGACCCCGATGAGGCGACATTCACATGGAAACATTTTAAAACACATAAATATTACTACATTTATGCCCAGGATCCTATTTACTCTGGTGTTTTGGAGCTCCTACAATCATTTAAATGACCCTGATTAAGTTAAAAAACTCCAGGGTTGCATTTTAAAATGGATCACTAATAATCAAGTTGCAGCCCATGGGCCAAATATAGCCCCCCGATAGGGTGCTGCATGGGCCCACATCATTTTCTAACTCACAATAAAAATAAAGTGATTCATACTGGAATTGTTTTATTCTTTCAGTATACATAAGGTGCCAGAGTGCATAAAACAGCATGAAAATAGAGCTTGTTTATCCAAAAAAATGTGCCAGTGGAGCCTCCAATTCTAAATTCTAACAAACTTCCTGAAACCTGAGAAACATCCGAAAATCCTAGAAACGTCTCATAATCCGGCTGCTGCGTGACCTCCTGTCATTTTTTGAAAGTGGCCCCCGTCATAAGAGATGACTAGGTGGGATTTCTTTTGTTTGAGTCTATAACTTTGCATCGTTACACTTCCCATTCCCTCTTAACTTTAGTTGTTTGTTCAATTTGTTACTTCCATTTATCTTCTCATGTGCTGAACTGAACTGAACTAGAGTGATTTAATTCACTGACAGGCTCCACAGCCGCCGCTGCCGATTTACCATGCTGAATAAGCCGAAAAAACTGACGAAGGTCAACAATGCACACCGTGGCACTCACCATCTGCCCAACGTGGTCGGATGGCCGACCATTGTCTTGGTGTGTCACGGCCTTTAAGAAAGTTGTTGTGAGTCACACAGCACAGGTGCAGGAGACCAACATCCACCGAGACATAAATAAAGAGTATCAGAAATCTGTTCAATTAACAAAAACTTAATAGGAAAATTCTGACCCTGATCTTCAGGCAGCAACGACTAAAAGCAAGACAACAATACACTCCTCGCATTTACTTAATTATATTATCAAATGAAAAATAAGTCTTAGATTTCCACTTAGTGTTATTACCAAGTATTGTTTGTCTCATGAATCTTGCTTTTGAATGGGTAAAGTTTTACCCATTCACAAACAATTCTGGCATCTCCTCTGCACTCCTATTGATTTTCTGGTTCAAGGACATTCAGACAGAGCTCATTTTAAAGCATAATTAAAATACAATTCACATCAATCACCAAGTATTAAAATGATCATCTTTTGAAATAACTCATTTTGGAATTAGTCCATTATACTGAATCACTGACTGACCCTGGGACTGATGAGAGTCTTCTTTTTAAGTGAGCTTCATTTCACTTTTCATTTAACAGAATTAAAACTTAACTCTTAACTTTTTCATATCACTGACCAAGTTTCAAAGTGTGTTCATATGTGTGCAGTGTGTCCTCACAGCTGGGAACTCATTCATCCATCCGTAAGCTTCTGCTGGTTTTATAAGGCCAGAACTGTCTTGCACTGTGCCAGCGCTGCAGAAAGGTCTGTCTGAACCCATCATTACTTTGCTCTACAGGAACAAATGCTCTGGGTTGTTTCTTTAAACAAATCATAATAATTTTGGGTGGTGTTAAATCCAGGATGCAGCGATGGGGCTTTTTCAAAATAGTGTTGGGATCCTTATTATTAAAATGGTAGTAAGTAATTTTATTTTGTTAATCTGTTCTGTACTCACAACATTTATTGCACATTTGTTCATTCTCTAAGAGGGATCCCTCCTCAGTTCTTCTTCCTGAGGCTCCTACCACTTTTTTTCCTTATTAAAGGGGGATTTTTTTGGGTGGAGTTTTTCCTCATCTGCTGTGAGGGTCCAAGGACAGAGGGATGCTGTAAAGCCCTGCAAGGCAAATTGTAATTTTTTATAAATAAAATTGAGTTGAATTGTTTTTTTCACATACAGCACTAAAGCGAAGTGTGAAGATTGGTCTTGCAAGACTAGTTTCATGTAGCGACCAAGCAGCATCCTCTGACATCAGGTTCACACTGGACGTGGAACACCAGTTTTCCATGACACACCATCTGCTTGCTTTCAGCACCCATGTTAAGCAATCAGACCATTGACACTGGACGTGCTGCAGCCCCGAGCTCCGCGGCAGGCTCACTGTCTGTGGCAAGATTGTGATAACTGATAAAAAATGCATCAAAGTGCTTCCACAATGCTTGTCAGTTGAGTCTAAACAGGGAGGGAGAAAGATGAGGAGACAGGAGACACACACAGACAGACAAGCACACAAAGACGCGCACACACACACAGACACACACACACACACACACACACACACACACACACACACACACAGACACACGCACACACACACACACACACACACACACACTTCGACACAGACACACAACCAGAAACACAGCAAGAAACAGAGACAGAGCTCTCTGTGTGATTAGAAAACAACAGGGAATTGCTGCTGATTGGTACAAAAAAAATGTGCGTCTGGTGTGGGTGGCTATGAGGCTAAAAATGAAATCAATGTGGAAGTGCCAAAAACTGCAGTTCATCAAATGGCCACTTGAGGCTGGCTCCAAGAGTGAGTAAATCCCCATAGACCCCTGTGTTAAAATGCCCAACTTTACAACAGAAATAAACATATTTACAGCCTGGTTTAAAAAAAAAGGGTTTGGTCTCTATAGCTCATTTCAATATTCATGACAACTGTACAGTGGTGAACTTTTAAATAACTCATCTGTGTTCATTTTATTAAGGCCCAAAGAGGTCTGTGAGTCAGATCCACTCCTCATTCCTTCACAGCACCAGCCTCTTGTCCACATATGGTCACTAACTACTGACACCACAAAAATACTGGCAAACCAGTGCCTCTAAAACAGCACTCCGCAAAGCAGTGGGTGATGTTGCTATGTCCATTACTTATACAGTCTATGGTTGGGACAGGAATTACCATCAGAAGGACAGGAATGTGTATTACCGGCCAGTGGGTTTGTACCCATAATCCGAATCCTGTGAGACAGAGTTAGACTCTGCTGGCTCCTCACAAGGAAACTATCTGATGCACTTTGAGACTCTGCAGTTCTGTTGCATGGCACACTGATCTACATCCACTGTGCATCATTAAAACCAACTAGCGATTCCTGTACTTCTGTGGGCATTTGGGTCACTCCTCTGACATATTAAGAGCGGTCTTTCTTGAAAGAGCTGAAATCAGCTTGTTAAAAACTTTGTTTCATGTCTGTCCCTCACGCCCCTCTGGCTCATCATAATATAGGCCACATCACTGAATAACTCCCCGGGTATTGGAGTTATCAAGTTGAGGAGGGAATATTATTTTCTCAGGCTGATACCCGGAGAGACAACGAGATTGGTTTGAGGAAACACAAGATCACTTCCCACAATATAAATATTTATAAAGACTGCACCATATTGGCATTTCAGTAATCGGATCATTTTCTGTCTTGTGAAACAATGGAAGTGATGGCTCTCACAAATACAGCACACACACACTTATGGATCAAGCAGGAGGAGTAGGTGTTCCTGTTTCCTACTGAAAAATAATTAGTAAAGCAGTACATTTCAGTTGGCTTCTAGGCGTTCATCATTAAAGGACACGATAAGAGACTAATTCAGTCATGCTGCAAAGTTAACTGGCATTAAACCCCAAACAAGATTTACTGATTCATCACCACAGCAGCAACTAATTAATTTGTCTCTTTGAAGTCTGAGTACCAGCACGCAGTACAAAAATGATTTGTCTTCATATTTCATATCAGCAACAACCGAGAAAATCACGAAAGGAGTGCTTAATATTTTGAAGGGTTACTCTGTCAACATTTTGTTTTGAATCACTGTGTCTCTTTTTGCTTTAATGTTTTGGTTTGTGTTGGGATTAAACAAAAAGACGCGATGTGTTAATGGATTTTTCCATTTGAAAGTCACAGAGTGGCCTTTTTTAGTACAACACAAGCAATACATTAGGGTTATTAAGCATGAAATGCAATTGCAGAGACAACGTGTATTGTTCCTGTTCTGTTTGAAAAGAAAAGAGGCGAACAACACATGTAATTCTGTATTGTTGCCATTTGTTGATCCCTAATAAAAAAGATTAATGAAAAAAAGAGAAAAGCAGTGAACTGATGATTTGAATTTACAGTGCAATTTTCAAGTTTTTTTCCATCCTTCCTTCTCAAAAAAGATATTCCTGTCACACACTGCACTCTAGCACTATTATAAAACAATTTCTGTCCAAATAAAAATGCAAAAACTCAGAGTGAGAGTGAGAGCAAGATACTTTGTAGCGGGTAAAAAAAAAAATCCCCGCCTACTTGACGTGTAGCGTCCACGCCTCATGTAATTTGGCTGTTAAGCCACTCAAAGAAGATGTGGGTCACCCAGAAGCCTGAAAAAAAAAACTATAACCAAAAAGCAACCTTCAAAAGTCCAGTAATCAAGGTTAGAGCCAGCACTATTTTGGCCACAACCACCATTACACAAAATGTCACCTCATTTGTGATTCCTCACAAAAGAGATAACGGTGCACACGAGCCAAAAACACAAACATCAACACTGAAAACAGAATTTTAGAATCTCTTTTCCTTGGAAGGAAGGTTTTCTAAATATATCAATGTCCTTGTGGACGAGGCCTTTCTGTGAAGATTTGTTTCTCTGGGCACTCACGAAGGTCACATGGCACGTAAGTGATATCACAGTATTTGGGTTCCACCACTGGAAGTAATTCATTACACTTAACACTGGTGTGCCATTAGTCAGACTGTCTTTCATTTCCTTTATATTTGCTTCTCAAGGGGTTGAATTTTGAATGACTGTAACATGAGAGTACAGTGCTACACTGTCACTGAACCACCACTCATTGCAGAAATGCCTTATTTCTTTCTTGCAAATGATATTGGTCAATATGTAATGTGTCCTTCATTGTTTTAAGCCTTTAAATCACAATAACAGAGTTTTAATAATAACTTACTACAGTAACAGTTATCCAATGAGACTATCAACCCTCCATCTGACCTCCGTCCACCTTAAACCTGACCACGATGTAGCTGCAGAGCTGGACCTGGATGGTGACAATGCCAGTGATGTGAAGAGGATCAGATGGCCTCCAAACTGTCACCATCCTCCGACTATGTTACCTGGTTTCACCCCCCGCATGTCTATAAGACCCTGCGGGAGTCAGCTGAGAGAGAATGGATGTCTGAGGAGTTCTTGTCATCATCTATTATCAACCTCCCCACAGAGCCAGCACCGCCATATCGAGTGGCAGACTGATGTCCAGTCTGGCTGTCAGAGGGAACTTTACTGTACTGGCAAACGGTGGGCTGCTGCCCCATTGTCTGATTTCACTTCTGTTGAAGTATATAGGAGATTTTTCTGTGTTTCTCACTCGAAGTTAACAAAGAATATCATTGCATGTTACAAGCTTAATGTCTTGCATTAAGTAATTTCACTACATCAGTCAGCCATTTTCACCAAAGCATTAAAACAAGTGATGAGATATTCTATGAGCAGCATCAGTGTCAATACCTGTGTTAGAATCTGCAGCACTTTTCGCCTTTGCCTCTCCAGTGTTTTCCCTTCCCTTCTTGTGGTAACACCTAGGCCTCTATCTTGATCAGTGTTTTTTTTTGTGAATTCTATAAATCTTGCCTTTTTTTTTTGGAAATGTGTCTGAAGTGGCTTTCTTTCATTTTGCTTCAAGATCTGCCACCATCCCCCATCACTCTTTAGACCCAGACACTGTCCTATCTGTACACGGACCTATCACCAATTAACTATTAAGATTTATTAAATTTTAACAAAGCATTTCTATGTCAACTGGAGCAGCATTTATAGCACTGGTATAGCAAAAGAGGAAACTCATAGACCAATTGCATGCATTACATCATCTCATGTGATGCTACTCAGCCAATCAAATCGGTGCTTCCGATAAGCATTACGACGTAAGCGAGTGACATACACAAGCAAGGTAAAGATGAGATGAGAGGCAACAGATGGAGAAATAATTGAGTCAGAAAGAGGTGTTTTCACATGGCGTCCTCTACAGAGAGAAAAGTGGACTGTGAGCTTTGAATCAAGAATGGACAGACAGGCAATGTGAACATCAACTATTAGACAAAGCAAAGAGCATCTTTTGGGCAAACATACCTCACCCAAATCTGATTTGAGGGCGGAGAAAAAAATTAACAAACCTGCTGTATAAGCCCACACAGTTCTTTTGTTCGAGCCCTCTAATAGGGTTGACTATGTGTGACTAGTGTTCCTGATGCTGTTAGGTTTGGGAAAAGTATTATGGTTTGGGTTAAAATAAGTAGTACTCCAACAAACTGAAATTATGTACGTACTTAATGTCACAATGTCACATCGTCACGTAACATTAAGAATACAATGTGAAAATGCAAAGTTAAGCATGTAACATGATGTGGGGTGTGCATGTAAATTAAAATAACTTGGTGTTAACTTTATGTTTCAAACAGTGGTCTCCTGGGTCAAAGTCCTGTATTTGTTTGACACATCTATCCCCTCCGACCTCCTCACTTTCTGAATTTTTGTGGTATAATTACTACAGCTAAGAGGTCACGACCTTACAATAAATGTAAATATGAGTTATAATAAACTAGTGTACAAATAAATTTCGGTGTTTTTTTTGAGGGGACAATAGTCTCATTGTCTAAAACTTATTGTACACGCATCCTGGAATTTGCAGTCCCAGTGCTCTGCTGTTTCTCATATACTCTGCCACAATCTTTTAACTTTTATTTCTCAGTGTTGCCCTGACAATATGGTGGAATGGTGATAATGGTGACAACTATAAAATATGCAGTAAAATACCATCTGCTTACTGTATGCCTGCCAACAAGAACTGAGGCTTCTGACTACACCATCCACTACAGCAGTTTAGACTAACCAGAATGTGCGATTTGAGTAAAACATAACAATGTTTTAAATTGAAAAATATTCAAAATGTGACCTCATAAAAATTCAGCTGTCATCCTGCACATGTAACTCAAAGCATCCTTATGTGGTATCATTTAATGTTTTTATTCCTTTTTTGTCATCGCTTTGCTCAATATACATTTGTGATTGGCTAGTAGTGATAGAGGCCTGCTTTTTTCAGAATACATCATAAAACTCACATCATTTGGTCAAAGGTGATTTAGCAAGTGTTATGCTGAAACCCATAATTAAGTAACATGTAACAGTAATGTGATAACTCTCTGTTACTAATCACATCAGTGCTCTCTATCTGTCTCTCGATGGTTGGTCAATAACAGTTTGGTCTCTGTTAAGTGTGCACTGGCAGTACACTGATATGATAATATGTATGTGAGTAATAAGCAGGATAATGTATGGTAAAGTTGGGCTGTGTTGCTTTACTATTCACTGCACACTGATGTCTATATTCAGACAGTCTGAGCAACAGAAATACAACTGCAAGTCAATGCCCCATAATTATTTGCACTCAACGAAGAAACTGATAATTTTTGTGTAAAAAGGAAAAGAACAGTCAAACATACTGTCATCACTAAAGTTGAGGAAAGCAGAACAAAATACAGGCACCTGAAGAAGATTAGAGCTAATGTGTGGTTTGTGAAAGTGTGTCAGTCAAGCAGAGGAGAGAAATGTCTGCTCAGCCTAATCTGTTTTTTGTCTCACAGCCAGCAGCAGAGGCCAAAGCTGGACTGGGAGCTAAAGCAAAGGCGGAGGCTGTTGAGGAAGAGACAACAGCAGGAGGAAGTTAGAAAACGAGGAAGCAAAGTTTGGCAAAGCTCTTCAATATATCAGACTCAGTGTTTTAGCCACATGAATAAAAAGTCCAGACATCAGTGTTTTCAAAAGTTTCAGTCACAAGAGCTTCCAAATTGCATGTTTCTGCAGCACAATGATTCATTTATCAAGCCTCAGCTATATATCAACTAGATCTAAAATAACTGCCAACTGCCTATTCTAACATTAAACCACTGAAAGCATATTTAGTGGTGATATATTAATATTTTTGTATTGTTTTTATTGTGGAACTTCAGATGCCTCACGATGAACTTACCTCAGCCTCTCTCTCCGTTTCACTTGCTCCTGTTTTTAAAAGGGATTAGAGAAACTCACGTGATTGGTCGTTACTGAGGCTTGCCTTGAGTTCACCTGCTGACTCTATATTCTTCCTTCCAAAGGTGTGTTCAGTCTAAACGTCAAATGGATATTTGGCTCACGTTATTCACACAAATACGGCTGCTGGAGTGAATTTATAGATTATTTTGGAACTCACCGATATTCCTTTAACAGCTGTGCTAAAAATAGTGCTAACTAATGTTGTTCTGAACCAGCATGAGCCAAGATGGCAACACTCTATTGTTTCATATAATGTCCAAAGCAACGTATGAGATTATGGTCACACATGCCAAAATTCATATTGGCGAATATTTGCCTCCCACTTACTTTCATGGTAACGCAAATTTGCATATTTGCATCGCATGGAGTTTAACTTTTGTGAACTCTGGCCAGCAAAGTTGCAGCCTCAGCCAGTGCCAAGGTGGTACGTGTGAAAGAGACATTGATTGTTGCTAACCAGCTGATATTGTGTGATATTGGCCATGAAAAATACGAACTACACAAGACATGCTGCCTGGCTGGCAGTGAGTGGGGAACAGGCTCGGAATGATAAGAAAATGCAAAATGTACCAATAGCATGATTTTTTGCTGTGTTTAGTACCAAGCTAGCTTTCCATGTGCACCGATTACAACCAGCAATGCCTACATCCAGCATTAATATTGCAAATGCACTGGGCTAAAAATTTACTGCATGTTTGGTCTGAGCACACCTTTTATAATGTAATTGGTACCAATGACTGTGGTCACCAAAACTCGGAAAAGTTGGTGGTTATTCATTTTTTTTGCTGTCTGAAGTTTGAATTTCAGCCTTGTTTCACAAAAATCAAACCCAATGTATTATTTCATTAAATTTGAAAATGTTGGTGGGTGATTTTTTTTTTTTTTTACTTTGGCACAGCTTCATGATAGTTATTTCCCCAGGAAAGTAAATCACTTTTCCAAAATGCCAAACCTTATTCTATTAACCTTTTGGCTTCTCCATTTTCTATTGTAATTTAGATATCTATATCTTTTTCTAGATATTGTAATGATCCTACCAAGAGGTTTTGCAAGAATGTGTGTAATTCCTTAGTCCTAATATATTGTGAGTGTTTACACAGTAACTGCTGGTAGCATTTAATTGACTAAACTCACCAAGAGCAGACCTCCTTGTGTTATTAGAGCACAGCAACATTAAACCAGCAGATCAAACTGAAGGCTTGTACCAAAGCAATTATCATCTAATGGAGCAATAACTCGGAGCAATGGCTTATTATAACATTATTTTTCAAATTCTTCTCTGAATCCATGTTGATTTATACATTGCTGTGTCTTCAAATACACTCGTTTAGTAACTTGCCTTGAGCAGAATGCTTTTAAAGCAATTTACCACATCTAAGGTAATGACTGGGGTGCTGTAATTGCCTGACCTGCAGAGGAGAAAATAATTCAGACTGACATTAATTATGCAACTCAATTGTGAAATTGCAATAAATCTATTTTAAATAGCCATAATTTCTCAGGGGAGCCTCCTCCAGACTCCCAGTACAGAGTTTATATTTTTGGCCTCTGCTAAAATCACCCACCACCTCTGCTCTGTGATTTGCAAATGACTTCTTGTAAATGAAGTCTTAACGTTATGCTTATTACAATAATGTGCGCATGCCCATGTGTGTTAGGGGCTTCAATCCAATTAGTGTGACGCACAGAACCACTGGTTGTTTATGAATCAGCATTTCTCACCATGACAGCAAAGGACATTGAAGATGACACTGAGGGTTGCTTGCAGTGCATGTTTCATAGCGAGGTGAAGGGACATTGTCTGCAAAACTGGAAGTTATACAATGATGACCACTGCAGGATAGTTGGCCTGAGATAAATACAAACACTCTTCTTTATTCTTGTGGCAGATTTAGAAAGCAGCTCTTGACTGGCATGAGATTAGCCAGCAGTGAGGTGAGGAGACAGGCTGATTGAGTTGAGCTGAAAATAGACAACTGACACAGACAGGTCCCACTGGGTGTCTGTGTGGTGAACACTTTTAAAGTCTGCTGGCAAGCAAATTCCAACATGCCAACAGCAAAGATAAAACTAACTGTATGCCACTTCTGGCATGCACTGGTATGTGATCATCTGCATTTGTGCAGGAGGAGGTGTGTGTCTGTACTGACTTCAAACATTTTGTGAATCGTACAAAAGAAATTCTGAAATGTCAGCCACATCAGAGGGCAATTTGAAAAAAAAAAACATTTGATGGAAGGGGAGGTTCGGTGCTCAAAAGAGAGACCAACAAGAGTGAGACATGCACAAAAGCAAATGCTGCTGCACAGACATTACAACTTCAACTGTCTGTGATGAGAGATGTAGGTCAGCAGTCTGACAAATGTGTGGAAGAAAAAAACAAGTTAGATCTATTCCATCACTTGAAAACACAGATGCATCTCAAGGCCACTGAAACACAACATAAACTGTCAACTATAAACGTCAACAAACCAACAACCTCTCGCATGCAGCACTGCATAGAGAAGTGCAGAACTGCATAGTTTAACACTTTCACACTATTAATAATGGGTTTTTTTATTTGAGTCAGCTGCACTGCATTCATACAGCAGTTACCACTGTTAACATTGCCCAGACCCATGGTCTTCTTGTAAATTCGAATCCTCTGATTCCATGATTTTCAACACATTCATTTATTTGTGGTGGCCTGCTACAATAAAAACATGTGCTGCCACAAACAGATTCAGTTGAAATATATATATTTATATATATATATATATATATATATATATATATATATATATATATATATATATATATATATATATATATATATATATATATATATATATATATATATATATATATATATATATTTATATATATATATATATCCATTGCACCTCTTGGAGCGCAGAGCATAGATGGAGCAGCAGAACATCAGGTGCATTGAAAGAGAAACTTAATCCTTCAGTCTGCTGGGTTCGCATTCACTCACAGCATTTGCTTCTCTGGCACATCAATCTGATTTGATCAGATCTGAATGGATCGACTGATCAATTATCCATCCCACAAAGCAGAAAAAGGACTCATGGAGAGGGCCAAATGTGCTCAGGTCATGGACTAGCAAAAACCTCCAGAGAAAATTTTAAGAAAGCTAAAACAATTAGCTAAAGAAGGTTAAAACTGTGAACTGTGGAGCGGGGTAATAATTTCCAGTTGGTTAATCTTGTCACCCATTTCATATGAGAGTCTCATTTATTCAATTAGAATAGCATGTAAAATACTGATTAGTCCAGCTTTAAATATATTTCGTTTCCTGTCCATCCCTCTGGCAGCATCTGAACACTGGCCAGGCTCACTGGGTGCATTAACAGACACCAGCCTGACAACAAAACCTTCTTGGACCCATGCCACCACTGGAGGGTAAAAACCTCCAGGGGAGGAAAATAGATATGAAGCGTCCAAGAATACCTCCTGTGTTCCCCTGTTGCTCTGAGAATTGTAGATCTCAGTGTCAATGATAACCTTTCTGTGCCTCTTGCTATAGCATGTTAACAACTGCTCTATTTAATATTTGTGACACTTTTGCTCAGATGTAATGCTTTTTCACACATACACACGCACCTATCTTATCCAATTATGGCTGGAGTAAGATATGGTTTATTGTAATGAATTATTCATATTACAGATGCACCACAAAGGTTGGCGTGTTAATCTACAGTCTGCTCCTCTGAATCCTTTTAAAAGATTATTTCTTGAATGCAGCTGACATCATTGGCTGCCAAAATTAAGTTGCTTTTTGCAGGGGCAGAATTGGGCCACCAGTCTGTGACTCGCTGTGATTATAGTTAATTCTGTCTGACCTTGTAGCTACACATGCAATTTGACTTGGGTCTCGTGAATATTAGAAAAAAGTGATTAGTCTAGTTTAGAGGGTGATTCCTGATGTTAAATAGCCAAAGTCTATCCATGCAAATGTCAATGTCATTTGCATGTACCAATATTTATTTCTATTCATTAGTCATTATAGGAAGTTTGACAGGCAAAGATTTCTGGTTTATCTAACAATCATAATTTGTTGTGGATGTTGTTTATATTTTACCCAGGAATAATCTTGAATGTGTCTCTTACACGTAAAAAGTAAAGGCACTGCAGGACTCAAACGTTCACACATTTTCAGACAGACCACAGAGCTCCTTTGGCGATTTATCAAAGACACTTTGCAGTGACAGTGAGGAGGAATGATGCTATGTAACAGTAAATGTCTCCATTGCTGATCGCCAAGTGTGATAATAACAGTGACAGTCCCTATCTTGAGAGAAAAATGTTCTCTTACATTCACTATATACCTCCATTAAATTTAACAGCTCAAATTAAACAGCAAGCCTGGACACACGCGAGCACTTCAGCTGCTACAAAAGGGTGAAAACAGAAGTGAAAACCTAAAAGCACACTTTCTATCAACTCATGCATGCGCTAGTGCATTACAGATCCACCATCCCCTGTCCTCAAACTACAAAGTTCATACTCTGCTCTCTGTTAATCCCCTAGTGAGAGCAGAGGATGATATGACACAGATATTCAGGAGAATGATTGGGGCATATGCATTATTTCTACTTAATGTTTAAAGGTCCAGTGTTTAGGATTTAGGGAGATATATATGCAGGAATGGATAGTAATACAATAAGTATGTTTTCTTTAGTGTAATGACCTGAAAATAAGAATCTTTGTGTTTTCACTACCTTAGAATGATGATGGCCAAAACAATTAGCAGCCCCTTTGTCACAAGCCGAACAGCATTTGGAAAACATTGATTCTGAATGTGAAACTGCTTTATTCAGTGTTTTTATGGGTTTAAATCACTGTATCCATTTGTTTTGCAGAGGAAGAAATATCTGCAAACAATTCAGCTCTTACTATAAACCTACTGAAATTTTGAATGTCAAGTTATCAGAGAAAACAAAGGAAGCACACATAGCTGGCAGCCCATCTCCAACATGCTAAATAGTGTTCGATAAACACTGATTTGTAATGTTAATATGCTTTATTCAGTATTTTACTGATCTCAATCCCCTGGTCAGTTTGGTTTGGAGAGGAAGAGACCTCTGCAGATAATTCAGCTCCTACTAAAAACCTCCTAAGCAATGAATACTGAAGGAACCGAAACCAGGAAAAGGTTTCAGCTGTTTGCCATGTGCAATCCTTACCACTCAATGCCCAAATCCCCCTAAACATCACACACTGCTCCTTTAAAATCCATGCAGGCACCAGCTGCTATAACAATGAATGTGTTCTAAATGTAAGTCAGAAGGCTCCTGCAGTGCCACTTCAGCTCTCGGTGGAGTCACGGGGAAATTAGTCAGGATCTGTCATGGACTTTGTTAGTAAACTTTTGCCTGCAGCTGTGGGGTCATGCATAATGACTGTATAAGCTCACAGGCCCCGAATATCACCTCTTCTCTGGAGCTTGGCACAGCGACTCGTTCACAAGAGGCAGACGACGGTTTCCTCAGTGATCCCGGGCAGCCTGACTAGAGAATATCAATAAAGACATAATGATATTGAAGTTTACCTTGTCATGTCTAAAGTGCTGATGTTTGCGACAGTGAAAAGCCACTTAAAAATTCATTATAGAACCAAATCACGGCACAGTGGAGTGTAATGCTACAGTAATTGCATCTCAAGGGGTGCAGCAGTGGTTGCTTGTGTGCAGGAAAGCAGATGTGCTTTGCTACAGAGAGATACGCTCAGACGGCTTCACTCAATACAGGATATTATGTTCATTGTCTCTTAGTAAATTGAGAGCAACAAACAAATGGTAGTAGAGGGAGAGACAGATGGAAGAATACGGGAGGAACGCGTTGATTGGAAGCTTGACCTAGTTGCAGAAACTCTGACCAGAGATTTAAAAAAAATAATAAAAACAAAGTGGAAACCCAATAAGAAGCATCTATCCTTAAGTACTGATGATTATTTCAGCAGCAGAAAAACACAAAAGAGAGACACCCCCAGAGAACATGTAATACCAGAAAGATATGCAGGATCTTGTCTATAAAGCCTGCTCAATTTCTGACATTTAAAACAAATATTTGAATTATTTTTCCTAGATTGTGTTTGAATGCAGCTGACCTATTTTTTAATTGGATTTTGCTGTTTATTTTGAAATGTTGCTGGCCTGCACAATACATCTATGGATCAATGATGATGCAACTTTTTTTCCCTCAGCAGAGCAGCATTATCACACAGTTGTTTCCGCAGCAATCTTTTCTCTAAGAGGTCAGTGGGAAAGCATGACAGGAAAATGAGCCATTGACCTCAGCTCTAACATTTCTCTTTCAGAGCACCGGTGTCATAAAAAAAGAATTAATTTTATTTGGTGCCAGTCTGTAGCATAATTCCTGGCAACTGTGATCATGCTTCATCTATACCTCAAATAACCTTCAAACTAATGAACATCACAAGTGCAACAAGTTGATAAGCACAAATCCCTGCAGCATAATTAAAACCTTCCTAGAGTCCATGTCTCATGCACATCCCCAACGCACACACTCACATCTCCTGTGTTATTCGAGAGAGATCTGCTATTTTGAATCAACCTGTAGGGCACTGAGAAATGAGGTCAGACGCAAACAACGTCACTGCGGGAATCCAACATCTCAGCAAAGTGACATTTCTGTGTAGACACAGGAGGAGACGTCTTGGGGAAGGAGAGCACCCTGAAATGTCACACAAGGTTCAGGCAGGCACAGGGCCAAAATCAGCATTTGATGAGATGTCGTCATTTTGATGCCTGGTGCATGCAAAAATGTGGAAGTTGGAAAGTGACTTGACCACTGCCAGGCCTTTGCATAATGAAAAAAAATCTTTCCCCTTTTTGGTGCTTCCTTTGCTGTTGTACACACACTCTCCTATAATTTTGTTAAGCTCTCATCCTTAAAAGAAAAAAAAGATTTATCTCTATAATAAAAAACAGGCACCCACTATAAGTGTACTATTTCATGTAGGCAGGAGCATGATTGGATTTCCCTGTGAGGTTCCAGTGAGTAGGTGTAAAAAACATGATATACATCCCCTGTGCAGAAGGTGAGAGTTACTGGGTATGGAAACAGACATGTTTTTTCAGCAGTCAGAAGAGTTCCTTGTTCCTTGTTAGTGTTTATACATGATAACAAATTTACATTTTATTCAGCCTCAAAGTATCCATAATAAACGTCAAATAAGTGTAATCTGCAGTCACAAATGCATTTAAAAACACTTTTAATATTCTTTTGATGTATACAAACACACATATATACTCTTAGAGTAGATGTGACATCTCTGTCTTATTGAATTGAGGGTTACATCAATTGTTCCGCAGTTAGTCACAGCTAAACGGGAGATCTTTTGGAGACTTTGGCTTCAAAATAAAATATTACAAGAAATACAACAGAATTACTGCAACATCTGTGCCGTATTATTTGTGTAACATTATTTAAAAACAATGTTCCTAAATTGCTCTTTCTGTGTACTTTTATTTTTAACTCTGAGTGTCATGTATACTTAGGCACGTGTCTGTCACCAAACATGTAGGTCAAAAAAGTATTTTATCTTGAAAGTAAAGCCGGAAGTGTAATGCTTACAATCTGTTTGATATGACAGTGGTACATTGACCCAGTTTCAGCAAACAGCAGTCTCGGGGTTGGTTTGAATGAGCGGCGCGGGGAGCGCGTGGAGGAGCGCAGTGGATCGTATAGTGTCTCGTGCTCCAGGACGCGCGCTCACATTCACCGCGCGCAGCACAACAATGCTGGACACCAAGTTTTTATCCACGCAATGAATCCCGCCAACGAAACCAGAGCGGAGAGAAGTACTGAACATTATTTTTTTACAGTTGGCACGTACAAACTTCTCGCTTTTACCATCGGGACCATTGGAGTATTCGGCTTCTGTAACAACGTTGTTGTCATCATACTGTACTGCAAATTCAAGAGACTGCGGACGCCCACCAATTTGTTGCTGGTCAACATAAGTTTGAGTGATTTGCTGGTTTCTGTCATCGGAATAAACTTTACGTTTGCCGCGTGCGTCAAAGGCGGGTGGACATGGAGCCACGCGACATGCATCTGGGACGGCTTCAGCAACAGCTTATTTGGTAAGAAACATTAAATTAGAAAACGATATTTGTTTGCGTATATTTTAAATGGATCAGTATTGCCACGTAAACTTTTTTTTTTCTCAGTAAATTAGTTCAAGGCGAATTTATTTAACCGCTTACACCTATTTTTTTTTTTCTTACAGTCAGAATATGAGAAAAGGCAGCTTAATACCGTGTAATTATGTAGGAGCCAGAGATAAGCTCATCCACATTACTGGTAACACATGAAAGAAGCATATTCCACATATAAACACTTTCTATAAAATATATAGCTATATGAAAAAAGGAAAAAGCTGTTTTTAAAAGGTGGTACTACTATTAGCTCTTGTTCACGCTTAATTTGTGAATTGTTGAAATACTCTTTTGGTCAAAAACCAGTTTAGTCTTCCCACGCAGTGAGCTGCAGTTAAATCTAACGACCTTGAATCCAATCCAATTAAATACTAATGTCTCTGACAGTATGTGTCTTTAATGCAAAGTGAGCATATTGTGCAGGTCATTGCTTAATGCAGAGGAGGGTATTTGTCACCTACAATGCGCCTACAGCTTCCATTCTGTAACAAACGATTGTCCATTTATTTCCAGCACAACTGTATTCAGCAGTGAAGTGTGAATGAACAGTGAGGGTCATTCTCCAGGTCCCACCCCTGTAGGAATTATGGCTCAGGGAGGATGGATGTGTGATAATGAGCTCATTAGAGCAAACCCCTAAGCTTTTGCTGCTTTGTCAGCAAACTAAACGAAGAAAAGCACCGTATGGCTGCACTCTTGTATGATGTTATTGTCCTTTAATTGACATTGGCTCTTTTGCACATGATCTGAAGATCCTGCCTCTATCATGTGGCAGCACAGTTGCTGCAACACTGACATTGTTGATCTGGTTTGCATTGCAAATGTGTCAGGGGGAGAATTTCAAATAAAAAGTGTGCAAAGAAGGTGTTTGCATCTAGATTTGCAGTTGATATCTTTCTATTCAAGATGTCTTTTATCATAGGCATGACATTGAGCAGAAAGGATGTGCCGTTTGGCCTGCTTTGGCCCACACATTCAGGTATATTTAGTGTGAATGTCACTGGCTTCCTGCACCTGCTTACATGAGTTTAATATATGTTTCCCTGCTCACACAATAAAGTGTAAGTGTAATGTAAAAATCGAAGTGTACATAAATAAATCCGATAACTCTGTCTGTGTCCTCTGTACTCGAAACATGTCGTCATCTCTCTGCCTTATCATATGTATTACTCAGAGGAGGCTTGTGTCAGTGTGTCCGACACACACACACACACACACACACACACACACACACACACACACACACACTCTCTCTCTCACAGGGGCTGCGGTGATAAACCCTGGCAGCTTTGTCAATGCACGTCCGTCCTGCTGAAACTCTAGCTGGGTAGCTGTGGCTCCAGCATAACCTGAAACTAGTAACTGTGTTCCGATTTGTGAGTGTGTGTTCACTGATACTTTTCCTATGTTTCCCCTATTAATCAAGGCCTCATGAACGAATTACCTCAAAGGGAAATTTTGTTGTTTACAATAGTCTTTGCTTTTTGTCTTATCAGAAGAAAATTACCTTCTTCTTTGGAGATTACTAGATTCTGGTCCCTTTCTCCCAAACTACCCCTTAGGATAAATAAGTAACAAAAGAATAAATCAGCAGGAGTTAATTTGCTGTGCTCATAGGCTTCTCAGAGTTTCTCAACTCTGAAAACAGATAAAATACAATTAAATCTGATCAGTAAGACAAAACTCAAAAATTGTGCAGGCTCATTATAAGCCATTAATTTTTTATTCAGGATCTTTCTGTAAGTAAAGATCAGTACAGTGCCTGGAGGTAAAAAAGCATTTTAAGATCTTAAATAAGGATCAGGCTGAGATAAGAAAAAGGCTGAAAAATGGTCAAAATTTCATAATTATGTGGAACTGAACTCAGATATGACAAATTTGCTGGAAAAAGAAGATATCTTATTTTGATTATTCTCTCGTGCCCCACACCCCACAAAAAGTATTCGTTTTATTATTATATTTTCTATTTATTTAATCACAAGGGGTGAGCAATAGGGCAATAAAGCCCAAAATAATATTAAAATATTTCAGGGGATTTATGTGATTGCAATATTCTTTATGAAATGACAAAATACAGAAAAATATATTACTTATTTCAAGAACATAAAATTGCAAACAAATAACTGTTATAGTTTTATATGTCAACATAAACGTAACAGTTTACCTTCAAATAGTCTGTAAATACTAAACAAAAATGACTGGTAATAGGCTGTATGATACTTGATAGGTTACGTGGGTGTGTGTGATGTATGTTGACTAAAAATATAAAGCATAGCGATTTTGGATACTGTACCTTGACCCTGACTTGCAGATAATGAGAACAAAATAATGCACAACATAAGCACAAGAGTGATAAATGTATTGAATATGAGACAACATTTGAACTTCACTTTGTGTGGAAAAGCAGCTGTGCAAGACAGGTCTTAGAGGTGTGTGGGTGGTAAGTAACTTTCTTTGAATTTTCAAGGACTCATAAAAAAAAAGCTTGAATGTGATATTCAGCACCAAGATGTTCAGAATGCTGTTTATACATAGCATGATGAAACTCATTCAGTCCAAAGAGACGCTGAGTAGCCACTGACCCAGATCTTGCAGTGAGCGCTCTGCATTACTCAGCATGGCTGTTTCTCTCCCTCCGCTGACAGGCATAGTTTCCATCATGACTCTGGCAGCCCTGGCCTATGAGCGCTACATCCGGGTGGTCCATGCGCAGGTGGTGGACTTCCCCTGGGCATGGCGGGCCATCGGCCACATCTGGCTGTACTCGTTGGCCTGGACTGGGGCTCCTCTGCTGGGGTGGAACCGCTACACACTGGAGATCCATCAGCTGGGCTGCTCCCTTGACTGGGCATCTAAAGACCCAAATGATGCCTCCTTCATCCTCCTCTTCCTCCTGGCCTGTTTCTTTGTGCCTGTGGGCATCATGATCTACTGCTATGGGAACATCCTCTACACAGTGCAAATGGTAAGACATGCTGTTCACTTGTCAGCATATTTAATAAATTATGAGTTAGACTGATAAACAGAATGATTTGCATAGACTTGTAAATGGGGGGTTGTTGATCAAAATCTTTGGACCAAAATCAGGGTGGGAAAAATTAAAGATGAATGCAGAAACTGACAATTGAGCTCCTCCCCATTTAGAGTTATGGCTGATTTAATTAACTCCATCTTGCCCATTTGAGCTTTCAATCTTTACAGACATAAGTGTTAAAAGTGTGATATTCTGAAGACAGGGTTTCCCACACATGTGTTTATTTGACCCACCACAGTGTCAACATCTGGCACAGCATTTTGGTCAGTAATTCATTGCACCATACTCCCGGAGCACAGAGCGTACTCTGAGCACAGACGGAGCAGTAGAACACTAAGCACAGTGAAGTGCTTTCACCGGCCTCTGTGGCAGCTGCTTCACTCATCCACTGATCTGATCTGATCAGCTCTGATTGGATCAACTGATCAATTATCCATTCCTTGACTCAAAGTCTGCAAACTGAGGCTCAGACCCAATGAGAAAACGGCTTATGTCCACATCAAAGTTATTATTCAATAAAATTTTTTTTTTTGGGTAACCATTCATTGTTTCTGGGTAATTCACATTTTTTAATCTTGTGATCAATATCGTATAATGGATTTTTCTTTTATTGCTACAATATCGTACCATGAGTTTTTGATATCGTAACATCCCTAGCTATTATTATTTACTATTAAATCTCAGTGTGACACTTCAACTGTTTTTTTATTCTCCAACACCTTTCAGATCTAATGCCACAGCTGACCTTTCAAGTGCTTATAGTGCACACACTTGAACTATCATCTTTAATCACACACGATATCAGTAACACATCAAACCCTTTTAGATCTCATGTCTTTACCTTCAAACAGCACCCTCCCACAACTTCCACTGTTCATTCAGGATTCTTCAGCCCTAACCCTTCAGCTGACACTACAACAGCCAGTGCCTTTTAGTTTACATACATGAACTGCCACAAATGTATTTCAGAATTTCACCTTAACTGACTTCCAGCTCGCTTTTTCACCTACACTGCGACTGACATTTCAACTCCCCTCAGCACTTAGCCTTCAACCTCACTCAATTTATACCTAAACTGACACTTCAACTAAATTAATTTCTTACACCAAAATTGAAAATGTAGCTTCTTTCCATAATAACTCACACTTAAACTTCTTTCAGAATTTGTATTTCAGCTGTCACTTCAACTAAAGCTGATTCAGTAACAATTTCACATGTAACTGTAAATTTTTGGCAGCAAGCACCGGTACATTTTCTGCAAAAGATTGCCTTCTTTAATTACAGAGATGAAATAATGAAGTGTGCAGATCTTTGGAACATTATTAGTCTGTACAGACTTTAGAGATTCAACTGGATTTTCATTTTAATGAAATGAAACTCCTTGACCTTCACTGACCAAGTGCTGCCTTTCAGTCCTCTTTCATCACAGGCTCTCTTATCATATATATTGCGTTCAGGGCTCGTCAGTGGAAATCATTGGAAAACTTATTTTTCCTTGTGCCTGCACTGAACCTCAGAGGTGCAGCCTTTAAAGGAGCTGTGTATTTTGAGTCTGAGGTGGGATTGTCTACATATGGGTCTCAACATGGAAGTGGCTGAGATGGTGGCTAGCACTTCCAAGCGCAAACAGTGCTAACAACAATAACAGCGCTAACAACAGAAGCAGTGCTAACAACAGAAAAAATGCCAACAGTGTTAACCTTAGGGTGGGCATTATGCTTTTTTAACAATTCGGTGGTCGTTATCAATAGTGACCTTCCTTAACCACCATATGAGTGCAGCCAGCAGGATACCACCAATCTGCTCTCATCCCAAGTGATCACATATTGCGGCTCTGCAGTGGACTTCTTCGTCTACTTATTACACTCTAGGTATCCTTCTGAGTCTGTTGTTTATGTTCTGGGATGCTGCTACCATAATGTCAACACAAGCACATAGTGGAATTACGCTGCAGGTGGTTGTGTTTAGGCAACAACAGCACATGATAACCAATGCCAGGGCATCAACAATCTGCGATCTATTCTATCTTTCCGCTTTCTCACATGATGCCATCCACAGGCTTATCATGCAGACGTGAAAGTTGCCTTTTGGTGTCGGGATCTTATGCCTAAAGCACTGACAGAGCAGTGGTATTTGATTACTTCGGAATGAGAACAGACTCGCAAACACTAACATGTATTTGCAGCTGAACTATCTACCACAACAAGGAACGGAGAAGCTCTTTACAATGCACACAGTGGGAGCAGGACTTCAATCTTTGCTGAGGATGCCATTACTCCATGATATCTTTACATACCAAATTGTTATTTGCTGCTAATGTTCAAAAAATTTTATATACAGCACCTTTAAGTGTCACTGATGTCATCATAAGCAGAAGACAGCCTGGTGATACATGACATGTGAGTGGTATCATCATGAGTATCATCTTTAGCTGTGATTACCACATTGCTTGAGTGTTTGAAAAGGACAGTATGTAAGCAAATGTGTAAATTGGAAAAACAGAATTCTAATCAAATGACTCAGATGTCTGTCTGCATCACAGTTTGGTACAGCTGTTATCTTTCCTTCCCTACATATTCACAACTTTATAGGAAGTGTGAGAGCACCACAAAAATCCCTGAACACCTCAGTAGCCTGGAGAACTCATCACACATCATAGCATTTTGGGAGATGCTCTGAAAATCTTCAAAAAGAAGTTCTCTGAACCCTACAGAGTATTTTTGGCTTGATAGAAAAGCAGCGTGCTTTGGTAAAGCCAGACAATCTCAGCATACACGTCCTTGAAAACCTGGAGAACAGGAGAACATTACAATGGAAACAGACTGTGGTGTCATAAGAAATGGAGAACATAAATTAGAAAGACACTTTTTGAATTCATGATACAAAGAAACAGAAGCTTGCGGTGATGGCAGCTGTTGCAGATGGCAGATTTGAGAAAGTTTAGAAAATGCCTTCTCATCTTCTCACTTTACCTGAAGAGTGTGATCTAGTTTAAAGTGTCAGTCAAGCAATTTTTTAAAGGAAAACTTACACATTCTCCATCTTTCAAATGAAAACTTAAATTCATTAGCACTAAAAGGCACATTTTCTTAATTAAGTACACTCAGGAGTGCTGGGATAATGTTAGAAAACTGTGGGTAGTTAAATTACTTCACTGGCTTTACAACTCTTCTCCAATTGTGCTACTATTACATTTTCACATTTGGCACATGCAAAATGAGAGGGTAGATTTTCTCTGGAATCCATAGTAATGAGACATTATGCAAATTACAAAGACGGTGCTTTTCTTGACCTCACAGTTGCATCCTACTGTCTCCTGTTTCTGTAGCTGCGCTCCATCCAGGACCTCCAGACCGTACAGATCATCAAGATCTTGCGGTACGAGAAGAAGGTGGCCGTCATGTTTTTCTTGATGATCTCCTGCTTCCTGGTCTGTTGGACGCCATATGCTGTCGTATCCATGTTGGAGGCTTTTGGCAGGAAGAGCATAGTCTCTCCCACAGTGGCCATCATCCCCTCGTTCTTTGCCAAGTCCAGCACGGCCTACAACCCCCTCATCTATGTGTTCATGAGCAGAAAGGTTGGTAGTCCCACAGTGCTGGAAATAATATGTTGTAGATTTGAAAGCTGCAGTGAAGAACTTTATATCTATTCTGGGTCAATTTACAGACCTGCAAATAATAAGACATCAGTGAACTGTGCACCTTTCCTGCACTATCCTCAGTGGAATAAGTCCCTCCACTATTGTTTAGCACATGTTTTGCAGGGTTTTGGAAAACATTATTTATGTTTTGCTGGTGAGTTCTGATTGACCAATTTCTGGGTATTCAGTCGATTTTTTCCCCTCCAATGACCCCAGCTGGACTGGTCTGCAATTTAATATGGACAGATAGGGCAAATCAATAGCATCTGAGTTAGGAGCAATGTTTTGTTCTCTTCTTATGCTGCTCCAATTTGTGGTTTGAGCAGAAAAATCAGAATTATTTTAATACTTGTAAAAGAAACTAGTATTTTTATGAACATTTGTTGGAGTACTTTTACGCAAAATGGTGCAGAATTTGATTCCCCACAGATACATTTTTAGAGGTGAAATTCCGCAAAAATGCAGGAAAAATGTTTAGGATGTGAATAAAATATGTATTGTTTGTTTTTATCTAATTACCCAAGCCTTAATTAGTACATTATGCATTTATTGTGTCAGTTGGATGAAACTGTCCCCTAATCTTAGTTTGCTGTTATATATATATATATATAGGCTGATATCTTGTGTGTTTGAAGGGCAACTGAGTGAGCAAATGGTGCTATTTAATTCCTGTGTAAAATACAATCCTTTCCACTGCTTCTCCTCTGACTCGTCCTCTCACAGTTCCGCCGCTGTTTGCTGCAGCTGCTGTGCTCGCGGCTCTCTTGGCTTCAGCGCAGCCTCAAAGAGCGTCCTCTGGCTCCGGTCCAACGGCGTCCAATTCGACCAATTGTTGTGTCTGGGTCGTGCGGCAGCAGGGACCGACCCAAGAAGAGGGTGACTTTCAGCTCCTCCTCCATCGTTTTCATTATCACCAGCAATGACTTCCAGCACCTGGATATGACCTCCAAAGCTAAAGATTCGGCGGAGGTTAATGTCATTCAAGTGAGGCCATTGTGATCCACCAGGACTGGACTTTTCTCACCTCACCACTCTGTATGCCTTAGGACCTTACATGCAAATCCATGCCAAAATAATCCTGTCTGACCTCCCTGGACATTTCTGTGTGCACACACAGTTACAGAATTGTTACAGCTAATTGTAAATATATCAACTGTCAGCCCAAGATCTCAGCTAAACCTATTTCCTGACAGTGTTTTGTCTAAGCAGGTTGTACGAAAGTGTGACATCCTCATCTACCATCAGTTTTGGTGATATAAATACATGTTGATGTAGTTAACAACTAGTAATATCATGTTTCTCTTATCACATTATTTGTCAAATATGCCACACTGTATTTGTGACAACTGCAGGACTGTGTCGAGTTTTTAGGGGACAGGGGTTATGGAGTATGGATCAACATGTGATAGCAGATTGTTGTCTTTTTTTTTTTTTTTTTGGTTGGTACCCAACTGCAAGTGTGTAAAATGGACAATAAGCCTTAGCTCCTTAGCCATAAACCATGCTACACAAACTGTCACTGTTGTGTATGGATTCAATAAAGAGATCCTATTTTAAGCTACCTAGCTTGTGTACCTTATCTGATTCTAATCTAAATCTGCAGGGTGATGAGACCAGTCTGTGTGAAATGACATCTGGTGGATTTATATGTATGAGGGCTACAGGAGTGTAATTAGATAAGAGGAGATGAGACTAGGACCCCAGTGTGCTTCAGTGAGGCACTCCTTTCATAACCTCCTGGGCTGTCAGCTATGAATAGACTTGATGAATGGATTTCCATAGCTGATAAGACCCTTGTTCAGTGACGAGGTGTGACTGACTGATTGAGTGGTCTTTGTTTTTTATACTGTTTAGTTAAATAGTTATGGTTTCTTGGTAAAATAGAATTGGTTTCCTTCTGTTCTCTTAATTCTTATCAATAAGATAAAAACTAAGACTGCTTGCTCATAAGCATCCCCAGCATATCAAACTATTTTTTTCAAAGCAATATTCTATAATAGCAATATATCAAATGATAATGTAACTAGAATTACCACCTCAAGGTTGTATGCGTCCACAAACCAGTCAAGTTGCGGTTATGGTTTACATCCATGTCTGTATAGAGTCATATGTGGCCATGACAGTAGTTAATTATTCAGTGTGAATGTTGCTGCAAGGAAACTACATATTCTAAAACAAACATTTACAAACATTCTCATCCCAGCAATGCAGGAGATCTATACAGTTTCAAGGTGGACACCCAAGAATAGTGTCACCTATTCAGTGTCTGACCAAATGACTTCCCCACTGATCCTATATAATGACCAGAGTGTTTTTATATAACGTTATGATGTCACAGTAAAGTTTAAATTTTATCCTATTAAACATTTGTGTGAAATTTTGTAAGAATTAGCGCATGAATTCTTGAGTCACCACGTTTACAAGAGCAAGATGAACACAAGGTCACAGTGACCCTGAACTTTCACCACAAAATTCATTGTTGAAATTCCCTCAAGGTATTGTTGAGATATCGTGTTCATGAGAATGATATGAATGTTCAACACGAAAACATCACACTTCCAGCCGCAGCTGTTAATGGGAAGAGCATAAAATAATGTGAGAACATCGTGGTGATGAAGTTACAAAGAATAATCATCCTCATCTTATGGAGTTTCAGTGAGTTTCTGCTCATTGTCAAGCCGTCCCACTTTACTGTTATGGTTCACTCTTAAGCTGTGGTTCTTTGACTGGTTCCTTTTTTAAAACTTTGGTGTTATCTATTAAACCAGCCTGTGTTTCCAACACTTTTGAATGGAGCGATTGTAATCAAGGACAGAGGTCAACAGAAGTTAACAGTAGGCAAATTTGAATTCTCTTGATTTGCAAAGGAATGACCCACTGTACCCTCCCTCTGATTGGCTAGCACTCATTGCATTTTTTGGTTGGAGTTTCTTAGGTTTAGGCAAAGGGAGTGAGGTTGGTTAGGGCAAATAGGGCCATGCCTTGGCTAACCTAGGAATTGCAAGTTTGCAAACAGTAGTAGCAAGATGACAGATCACATTGATTACCTGTGAGCTTTTTTTCTGTTATTACAAAAACAAGCATGGAACATCTATTAATAAGAAAATGTACAAGACCATTACTGCCAAGACTTTACTGTTTTTCCAACTTGAAGAATATGATCCACCCACCAATGTCATCACTGTTGGCATTTCAGGTCAAGGAAAACCAAAATTAGTTCAAAGATAGTTGGGCACTGTAATGAAGCCAGATACCAAAAACAGAGCTAAAAGGAAAGTAAAACTTAGACTTATATTTATCAGGTGGCCAGACACAAAGGACTACTGGGTGTCTAAATAAGCAAGTGTTGGTTAAAATGTTCAATAAGTTGAATTTGTCAGTGTGTTGGCAGCTTGTTTCCAGTTCCCTCAAAGTTGCCAAAATTACAGGTTTAAGAATCTGTTGACTGAGTTGATATTGTCCCACAAGCCAGAATGTAACGCAGTCAAAGGAAAAAAAACACACAAAATAAATCTGATAGTAACGATGAGCTGAGGAAACATTTATTTGCAGTTCGGGTGTAAACATCCAAATAATCTTAAACAGCATGTACCCTGAGCCACTTCCTGTGAGTTTAATAGTGACACTTTGCTGTTTTCACATTGAAAATTGTGCAAGTGGTGATGATGGCACGCTGTTGGGCTTCTTTAATTAAACAGCTCTTGTTCATACACAGGTGAAATGTTGTAAAATCATATCAACCATTGTGACTATAACTTAGCACAGTCATTATTACACTACATCAACTTGCCTGGCAGAGCCTTCATTGTGTTCATTTGGGGATTCAGTCAAACTCTAATTAAAATTTGGATTCTCTCAGTTCTCGTGTTTGATGCCGCAGTCTTTGCACTTGTCTGTCAGATCAGAGCCGGCGCTGAGGGGGTCCAGAGGGCCACAAGCCTGTCCCACATTTTCTCAGCGGGTACGATGAGCTTGTTAATGTGAGAATGATTTTTAATGAGCAGGTAGGAGCCTCCCAAAACAGCTCCTGTGGCACTGAAAAGCAAGCCACGGTTTATCACCTGTGAAAATACATTTTTTTAAAAAAGAACAAAATCTCAGTTAGCTTGAATTCAGTTATTACAGTTTTATCCACACATATTTTTGTTAGAATCTATTAGTGAATAAGAATTTTTTTAAAAATCATGTCCATATTAATCTTTCCTTTAAAAATGTGATTTTGCCATTGTCCAAGGTTGCCAAATACACAGTGGGAAAGTGTGTTAATAGTAAACTAAGGCAACCTTTAAGCTCTTGAGCTATATGGAATAGTATCATATGAAGGTCTAAGACATTTGGATGCTAATTAAAACCCGGGGTTGAACCGGGGACCCTCTTGCTGTGAGGCATCAGTGCTAACCACCACACACCGTGCCATGATAAATCAGTATGGACCAAATCAAAACCATGTCTTAATGGCACTAATTGAAAAGTGATAAATTGAGGGGAACATGAATATCTGAATTAAATTTGACATCATTGTTGAAATATTTCACTCAAAACCACAAATGTCAACGTCATGGTGGCACCAGAGGAGCTCTGCAAGCGATCGTTTGGGAACCATGAATGTCTTCAAAAATCTCATGCCAGTCTCTCCAATACTTGTTGACGGATTTCTGTTTGGACTGACTTTACCATTCATCAAGCCAAACCAGTGCTAGGCGTGGCTAAAAATCAGGCTTAAGAAGTTCAGTCACAAATATCCAACTTATTTAACATAATTTATGTATAATGTAGGGTATTGCAACACATTTAATAAAATATTTTCTAATCACGTTTAGAAATAACTAATGTCTAATACTCTGCCCTTCAATACACACAGTTATGTATTCTTCACTTAGTTTAGTTCCCTTGCTTTTTTCCCGCCTTATTACTACCACATCCTTGGCTAAGACAGACCATCACTCTCTCTCTGCAGCAGACCTCTATTTGTCCATGCCAATATCTAATTATGCTGTGAACAACTATGTTCCACTGGTCTTCTGTATATGCTGCTTCATACAGCAGTCTTTTCTTCCTCCTCACTGACGTCATTTGCCTTTTGCCCAGACATACCGACAGGTCTAAACAATCGACAAAGGAGGCTGTGAAATCCCCGCTGCCCTTCTGACAGCGGATCATTAGCGCAGAAGCTATCAGCACAGGTCACATCAGACAGTTCAACACAGTGCCAAGGACTAGCTGACTCATTACAGCCAAACATGAGAAATCAGAAACGGTCCTTTGTGCAGCAGAGGTATGTGTTGGTGGTGGAATAAATCTGACTAAAAAGGGAAGTATTTACCCAGTGAGAGTCACATCCGCCTTTCATGCTCGGTGCTGATAAAACTACAACTTCAAAAGAGTCCTGAATTATAAGGCTCAAGTGCTCAAAGGCGTGAAATGTCCCCAAAAAGTAAACTGAAGGATGAAATGAAAAACACATTTTCTCAATATGTCTCACTTTGTCTTGCCAGTGCCAGCGTTCCACGGCTTCATGATACCTTGTCCTAGTGAAAGTGACCTGGAGAAAGTGAACGACAGTGATGATATCGATTTTGGTAAACCCAACAATAAGACAGTGATCTTTTTGTTTATTAGGACACTTACCATTGTGTAAAGTGGAATGATTGTCTTTGGCATGAGGAAGTGGAGGAGGTTATCGATATGCTTTCTGAAAAGGAACCATTTGGAGTTGACGTGGGCCCTCATCTGCAAAACAAAATGTCAGTCAGTCAGTCAATCATTTTCTGTAACCGCTTGTCCTCGTAAGGGTCGCGGGGAGCTGGAGCCAATCCCAGCTGTCATCGGGCGGAAGGCGGGGTACACCCTGGACAGTTCGCCAGACTATCGCAGGGCCAACACATAGACGAACAACCATACACACTCACAGTCACACCTAAGGGCAATTTAGAGTCATCAATTAACCTGAACTGCATGTCTTTGGGAGGAAGCCGGAGACCCCGGAGAGAACCCACACGGACACGGGGAGAACATGCAAACTCCACACAGAAGAACCCCGTTCCAACCGGGATTCGAACCAGGGATCCTCTTGCTGTGAGGCAACAGTGCTAACCACAAAGCCACCATGCCGCCCGCAAAACAAAATGTTTTAGGGAAAATAAATCTGTCTTGCATATTGTAATCCCCTCAAATAAATTGTACAGGTACATGACAAACTCCTGATGACCTCCTCTACTCTGCAATAACAGGGTATTAAGCTAAATCAAAGTGTTTCAATTTTAATATCTGTAAGAGTAACAATAGTTCTGAGACTAATTACTACGAGTGCATATGTTTTATTGGACAGATGGTTAGGGAGCTGTCCACCTGTCAGATGAGATGGACTATCAATGATGTTACTATCAACGAATATTTGGATTCAGCACTCCCAGAACATAAACTCACTTTCAACTGATTGTGAATTGTCTTTCTATACTTATAAAAAGAGACAGTATAGGTTACTAACACTAATACTAACACTAATACTAATACTAATACTAATACTAATTCCAGTGTTAAAGAGCATTATTACTCAAGCCATCCCAGGTGTTGGAAAATATGGAAATATATTTACTCTAGTACTCTACTTCTGTGCAGTTTTGAGGTACTTGTACTTTACTTGTTTATTCTCATTTCATGCTTTATACTTCTATTTTACCAGATTTCCGATTGTACCAGATTGCACTTTTTATGCCACTATATCACACTGATTTCATAGCTATAATGAGTATTTCTGACCAGTGACAACATTCTGATCAGGTTAAACTATAATAAGTTTGTCCATCTTGGCTTGTTATAAGACATTATTATATAAAATTTGATGCACTGCTATAGATTAAACTACTCAGCAGAACTTACAGTTGTTTAAACTAGATCTACTTTGATTAAATTAAAAGATAGCTGGCAATGAATAAAGCACTCTGTGTAGGGCCATTTCTAATGAGTATTTTAACTATCTAAATATTTAGGTTATATTTAGTTGGTAATATTTTCACTTAAACCTACCATAACTCGTGTTTTTTTTGTTTTGGATAGCATAAAATGAGTTTTTAGAGCTTATTTGTTAAAATACCTATTTCACCTTTGCAGTGTTTGTGTTGATGTCACTATCTCTACAATATTAAGATTAAACAGTTTGTAATTAATAACTTATACCCACTTTAATAGTTACAATGTTGTGTATAGACATGCATTTTAAAGTATAAGGTTAAATTAAACATATTCAATAATATGCATTACTTCGATGTAGTTGTACATGGCCAGGTCTGCAATGGCATGGTCGTCTGGAACTCGCACTCTGGTATACTCAGGCAGTACAGCACCTGGACAGATACACAAAGGGACACAGCCTCACTTTCTTCTGAATTGTCAGTTCGTTCTCAGCCTCCTTTAATCTTTGTTCAGTGAAAAAGTACTTACTGAAATCTTCATTGAACTGAGCCATTACTTCTTCAAAGACAATGCAGTCCTCAAAGCCCTATAAAGCATGAACAGATGAATGAGTCTTCATTTAATTCTCTTCTGCCTTTTCTTCTCCTACATTTGGAGTTACTTACAGCGTTCATCCCCTGCCCGTAGAAAGGCACCACTGCGTGGGCTGCATCGCCCATGAGGACACATTTGTCTCCAATGTGATATGGGGAGCACTTGACAGACACCATGGCCTGTCCAGGCAATCGGAAATAATCCCTCTTGAGAGCATCACTGCGGGACACAAATAGAAATAAAACAATACAAACTCCTTCGAGCTATGTGTTTTGACAGTCGCATTTTTCTAAACAACTGACTCGGGTTTAGCTTGCTACAAAAGCATTTGTCGCATCTCAGGCAGAGCCATGCTCTCTGTCTGCCTCGTTAAAGTTGAACAGGCAACAAGACGAAAGAAAGCATGCATTCAGTTTCTGCTCGAGCACTCCGAATAAAATCAACCCAAAAAGGAAGTGAGAGAATGAAAGCCTCGAGCGCCTCTACAGCTCATGCCTCCGCTGTCTCTCCTGTCACCCACAACATACGGTTCACCTCAAATTAAAACTACTGCTCAAACCCATGTAACTGCAATTTCACACTTCACAGACTATGACTGTGGATGCTGCTGGAGTCGACAGGATGATGAGAAATTAAAGTATGTTTGAGGATGGCTTGGCAGGCTGGATGACGAGATAGAGGCAGAGGGGGAGAAAAGGTGGAGAGAAAGATAACAGTGAAAAGAGAGGGAGAGAGAAAGAGGGGTGGAGGTGAGAAAGTCACTTACGCTCCTATTAATGGTATGGCATCAGGGAAGTAATTCTGGAAAAACTCAATGACTTCATCTCCTGTAGTGATCTTCTCGAACTCATCAAAAGGCATGAAGAGGGTACAGGTAAATGTCTTGTCCTAAATTAGATAACAAAGAGTGCACATGTAATGTTAGCTCTCACTGTGTCACACTCTTTGTAAAGTTAAACCAAGTGAACTTTATTCACATATATAGACTATGGGCCAGACAGTAAGGCTCTACTGTGAGCTGACTGCTTGTGAAAGGGAAAGTTCACCCCCAAATCAAAAATACATACAGTATATTTCCTCTTACCTGTATCGCTATTTATTATCTAGATTATTTTGGTGTGAGTTGCAGCGTGTTGAAGCTATTGGCTGTAGAGATTTCTATCTTCTCTCCACTATAATGGAACTAGATGGCACCTGACTTGTGTTGCTCAAAAAAAAAAAAAAATACATTTGAAAAACTTAACAGCGATGTCTCTTTGCAGAAATCATAATACAGTTACTCAAGATAATTCACAGGCCTTATTGTTAGCAGTTTCATGTAGGAACTATTTCCTTTCTACCGAACTACACCTACCAACTGTATCAATGCGCATAAGGAAGCATGCATCTACCTCTAGCTCTACTAGCACCAGTGTTGCCAGAAGTACAATGGTTACCTTATTTGTACTATAATTTTGCTCTCTGTACGATGTGCTTAGTTTAGTTTACGCGTCTCATTTTAACTCATTTCCTGGCACCTAAATCTGTGTTTATGCATCACTTCTCACATGATCTCCTTACAGCCAGTCGTGTTTGGTGTAGGCCATGATGACATGAAAGTGACCCTAACGTGACTACTTGTCACATTCGAGTCATGTTCTACACGTACACACTGCTGTCCTTTTTTTTTCATAAGCACTTGGCCACCAACCTGATGTCAGCTGTGGGCTGAGCTGTGTAGATTGAGAAATAGTTCCTCTCTATAGCATTTGGTGTGGGGAATGTCACATACAAATCCTTAAATGTCAAGTTGTCCCACAATTAACCAAATGGCACTCATCAACGTTTATGACAGGTGTCATGTCAGTCTTGTGTACACCCCTCCAAATTAAGTGTTATCATAATTATTAGCAAACTGTCATTACTTTTTAGGAGAGTAATTAATGATTGATTGATTACAACAGTATTCTAACATCAGCATGCTGACAGTCCCAAAGCTTTCAGATGTATCCACTGAGGAAGGTCTTGAGATGTGGCCAAACGTCTTGGGAACAGTTATCTAAGTGGGCCTTACATTTAGAATTATTTATCACAGATGAGTTTTCATGGTCAGGAATGAACCCTACTCGCACAAATAAAGTTGCTGCATGCCATGCTTAACTGTGCACACGGGACATTTCACATGTATTTATGTGTTGTATTTCTATACAGACACCCATTACTTTCTGAAAAATCTGTCATGCTGAACTCATCAGTGAATCTTCCACCCTAAATGCAAATGTAATCGCCAAACTCCACCCAGTGCAAGTGATGGATGAAAATGCACTGGGGTTGTGGGCGTGCCATTATCTGCCCATCCGAGCAGGTGTTATCTGTCAGCATCACAAAGTCCTCCCCAAGGACCTTTTAGCACCATCTCTGTTACCATGGTACCCACAGCAGTGAGGATGTGTTAAGTGTTTTTTGTCTTTGTCAGTCCTAATGTGTTCCTGGGAACTAGGGCAGTGAGTGACAGTGTGAATGCTTCAGCTTGAGCGGCTTTAACCTGGTCTCACTGAAGAGAGCAAAACTGTGCGGCGCTGAGTCAGCCATGTGGAAAAATCGTTATGGGATTAAGGAGGATGCGTCTGACAAAAACAAACAGAGAAGGAAGACACAACTGCTGAGTGAGGAGTAGGGAGAAGCAGACAATCCTCAGTAACATTTCTGATGAGCTTCTGCTGGCCATGAAGCTCTTTAAATTAGCCTAATTAACTCTTATTAACTCAGAGGACATCCTAGAGGTCAATCATGCCAGAAAATTTTCTGAAGTGATTATGCTAACGTCTTACTGTAACAGGTCCTGGTTGCCAACAATCTAAGGTAATACCCTTCATAAATAAACAGTTCACGCACGTTGCTCAGTTTGCAACTGTAGTTTGAGAATTAGTGCAACTAAAACACACAGAAAATAACACTCACCAAGTTGGGCAGGGCAATCATCATGAACGTGTTTCGTGGCCAGATGTGCAGATAATTAGGCTTCATGGCGAACTGGGGATGTTGAATGTGGGACAAAGGAAATAAATGAACAAGAAGAAAATTACAAGAACAATTGTGAGTCCAACACTATCTGCATCTCGCAGCCTTCAATTAAAGCAGGGTGCAGATGACTGACCTCTCCATTGATGGGTGGCATGGTGAGCTCCATGTAGCCATGGGGGATGTAGGTCTGGCTGTAGTTAAAGCGGCTGCGACGAAGGAACTGCTTGCGAACAGCAGAAAAAGCTCCATCACAGCCGACAATCAGATCTGCCTTGATTTCCTCGTGGAACCCATCTGACCTGAAAACGTACCAGTAACCTTTGTCATATTCACTTCAATGTAGAGTACATAAGCTATCTTTACAGGATTCTGACTTGATTAAACAGGCAGATCATTTTCATACTTAGCCTGAAGGTCCTTAACATTACAAAATAATTCCAGTAAGCAGTCTACACAATAAATGAGAGACCTTCATTGAGCATCCTAGAAGCAATGTCCCAAAACCCTCGCGCCTGTCACTCAGGCTGACGTTCCTTTGTGGATGTTTAGCCCAAGAGAATATGTTACGTTTGGGTTCCTCAGGCTATGTACTTCATTTTCATTCAGATTCAGAGAGCTTTATGTTCTTTCTCACACTTGAACTTTTTCATCATGTACACTTTAGGAGTATATTTTCTTCTGCAGGAGTTCGCATTTTGGCTGACTGACAATGACATTCATATTAATTAAATCCATTCCCAATTTTCCAACATTTCCAACTAACTTACCTTTTGCTTACAAATTTAAGCCAGCTTTGCAGAGTACAGTGTCAGTTTTTCAACATTTTTCAACAATTTCTCCAGAATTGTATTCTCTAGTTCTGATGTTTAATAACTGAAAAGTGTTTTTTTGGGGGGGTTTTTTTTTGGTGTATAATTCCATGCAAATATTTAATAGTTTTTCACATGGAGATATAAATGCCCTGACATAACTTTTCACAAAATATGTAAACTTAAATTTAAAAAAATGCTGCATTTAACTTATTTACAAGCTAATAATCACATAGACAATATTTCATTTACGCTACAGTTTACAGATACTTACAGTATCTGTAAACCAAATCAATTCCATGGTAATGTCTTTTTCTGATTCATAAAAATGAAAAGACCAAGACAGCACTTCAACTAAACTTTTTAATATTGTCACAGGACAAGATGCCCTTCTTTGACCGATCAAAGGACGTCTTGTCTGAAAAATCAGAGTGGTAATATAAAAAGTCAAATTTGAGTGCTGTCCTAATCTTTTTTTTTTTATTGTTATTTTCATGATCTACATTTAGGATCCTGTACCCAGTCCTCAAGGTCTAATCATGATTTGAGTGCATTTATACCTCTTATAGTTATCACTTCTTTCTTGGAATAAATTGATCACTTCTATAAAGTCAAGTCTATAAATGCCACACCATTGAATCATTTTATCCCCATTCAGGTTAGCAAAAGGCTAAACCAGAAGTTAGCCACTCAGATTGTGGAAGTCTCTATTGTGCTTGCCCTATGGGCCCGACAATGCCGAGGATCTGAATAAATTTATTTACAGGAAGTACAATATAACATTTTTGGTTTCATGCACCACTGAGCAAATTTCACGATTAGGGCCCTGCCTTCAACTCTGTCTCAAATTCTCTTTTTTTATCCATGGTGGCATTTGTTTTCTGTCACCATCAAGAGCAGACATGACTTCTTCTTGTTGTTTGATGAGAGAAAAATACTTTAATTTTTCCATTATTATTTTAATGTGCATGCAACATCAGCCTCAGGGAGCCAGCTGGAAGCAGACAGGTCACTGCCAGTACTGCAAAGTATTTTTATTAGCCAACTACTTGATTACTATAAGCAAATTATTTAAACAGATTTTTTCTTAGAATTATTCTATGTCAAGCATTTTGATCCATATAATTTCAACTTAAAGTCACAGTGAACAGATGATGGCATCTCATGGCCACTAAACACACACAGTTTACTGTCTGCTCCATCTCACTGACTTTAAAAGCTGCTCCAGACAGCAGGAGTCGGTATTCACCACATCCCTTGACACAGTCTGCTGTGCCACAGGGGATGGCTTGCTCTCATAGCTCCAGGAGTTACATGGGAGTAAAATGTTGGCTCTGAGCTCTGACTCTGCTCACAGGACAGCACACATTCAGGACCCAAGTGGAAATACTGGTGCATCTGTTATACTCAATAATAAATACATGTGAATATATTCTCAGCACTCTATCACCCCATTTAATGATGCATACATGGCACTTAATGAAGTTTTCTGCTGCCAAGTGCAATTAACTTAATTATTCTCGACCTCATAGACATTATTGCACATATTCATCCTTCTCAGGGCACGCCTTTTATGAGGCTGTGCATCACCATGCAAAAATCTAGGGCTATGAGTCACATGTGGAGCAGTTCAACACATGATTAGACTTAATTGCAAAATATAAAATAGTTGTGGAAATATTTTATGGATTAAATTTATGGACCCACTGACCCACATTACCATCCATCGGGCCACACTGCTAGCGTGGCTAATAGCAGGGAAATAAAACAATAATTTTGAGGTCTGTACATTAAGTTCTTTATGCCCCAGCAGTCACACAACACTGCATTATTCATCTCAGAACATGAGACTCCACAATATTAGGAAAGTTTAGTCAATATGTACTTTACACTGATTACAGACTGGAGTTTCAATGTCATTTTGACAATTTTAGCAAAGACTCATCTTTAGTTCAATAACATACTTTATCTCAGATAGCAGTTGTGTGAAAATGCAACATGCATACAGTGACTAATAAATCTGTAAATTCACCTAGTGCATAGTAAATCTGACAAGTTGTAGCTTCCTAATTACTGTGTTGGGAGGTTCGGTGATATACCAGCACCATGGGGTATTGATTTCATGTTGTCATTGCCCACAACAGTGCTACAGCTCTCAACCTAAAAGATTACAGTACTGAATAGTGTTCAATGACGTTCTAAGACCTCATTAATGTTATTAAATTTACAGCGATAAGAAGAAACCAGGTCATATACATCTGTTTCATGCTGATGCCTATTTCCTGTCTAGGAAACTAGCTATCACAGTGCCATCTAACTCTCCGTGTACATTTCATTATACAAGCTGGAGAGAGCAAATATGGGCTGTCACAGTTCAACTGCGGGGTGGAGGGAAGGATGTGTCCTGAATGTGTTAAATGCACGTTTGTGTGACTTTTGGATTCAAGGCACACTCGTAGCCTTTACGTAAAAACTTGATTTAATTAAAGTGTGTTAAAGTGTTTGTTCACTGTGGCAACAACTGCACAGTGACTCACTCTGATCCACATTTTCAACTGAGTACACATTGCACCACCGAGCATAAAAAAATAAAATAAATAAATATAAATGACAACATACACATCGAATAGATTTGAACACATTTTAGATAAGGCTGAATTCAATTTTAAAACTCCAGTTAAACAGTTGGTGCTCCTGCGTATAGTGTTAATAATTTACTGCATGGGTACACTAATTCCCACGACTAAAACGACCTGGAGGTGTTTCAGTGTTAATTGGGTTGTAAATTGTGTGTCACATTTAGCTCAAGGACAGCCAATTACAAAGCTACTAAAAACTCATGCACAGCAGCTTCAAAGGTAACATGTTTGTCACCATCTCAGACCTCTGACACTTAACATGTGCAAAGCCACGTGTGTTTACACAGAGGGAACAGGATCCATAAAGCCAGTGTGTGTGTGTGTGTGTGTGTGTGTGTGTGTGTGTGTGTGTGTGTGTGTGTGTGTGTGTGTGTGTGTGTGTGTGTGCGTGCGTGCGTGCGTGTGTGTAGCTTAGGCTACCTTCAGGCATCCCAGACTAAAGACCAGTTAATTGGGGACAACAACACTGAGATTTTTTTGGATCCATGGTTGAGGTTAGGTTAAAGGTTTGGGTTAGGCAAGTAATGGTTCAGGGTCTCCAGGTCTCCAAGAAATGAATGTAGCTTTATGCAATGTCCCCAAAAGTATATGTGTGTGTGTGTGTGTGTGTGTGTGTGTGTGTCTGCTGTGAATACAGGGGTGCACATGTGTGAGACTGGTAACTATTTACCTGGCAAAGGTCATCAGCCCTGTTTCAGGACTCAAATCCTGCAGTTTGCGTTCAAAGTTCAGCTTTGTGTTTGGATACTTTTCTGCCGCTGTGGGAGTGAAATGTTACAAAAGGAGCTTATATCACATGTTGCAAGCATGACATAACACCGGCGGTTTAATAAGTCAGGTGATATCTTGTTAAAGTGCACATAAAAGCCTAAACAGGATTTTAAAAAACATGCAGCAAGGACACAGACTGTCAGTAAACAGTTGAATTAATCCCCCCACTGAAGGGGAATGACCTCATGCTGATCAGCATGAAGCTTACAAACAACATAGCACAGCAGTCAATGTATCCGGTTTTGGGTAAGCTGATGTGAAGGTTGTCAGACTTTCTGAAATCTCATCATCTCAATGTTCACTCTGGGAGTTTAGACCGGCCCTGATAAGAACGACGGCTTTACAATCAGCCCCTTCTTTCAGCACACACAGACAATCTAATTGGAGACAGACCCCTGCTGTCATACATTATCTCCAAGCGTGCACCGAGGCCCTTCATTAAATATTAGGCAAAATCATTTTAGCCCGAAAAGACTAACACATTCCCAAATGTCCCCTGATGTACTCATATAGTTTAAAGAAACTAATGCACTAGAAGTATCTGCAGTAGATATGGCTCTGCTCGCTAGCAAACAACCTAATTTAGGACAACTGGTGGGAGAAGAGAGTTTGTCTTGTGACTTGAAACACTTTGCAAAGTTAATTAAGAATGTATTGAGGGTACAGACTTATTTAATTACATTTTGGACACTTATATATCATCGCTGTTTTTGCGATATCACTGCAAGGTATTAACTCTTGCAGAGGCAGAATTTGGATTTGGACACAGTTAGCAGGCCTACAGGCACCAATCCTTTAAAGGACTTGTTGTATGTTTTCCAGATTCCCAGAGATTTTCCAGAGAACAAAACACAACTGTGATTTTTCATAATTTCCTTTCATGAAATGGATGATCATAACAAAAAAATATTTTATGCAGCAAAAATAAAATAAAACCACTCTGGAGCTGAGGGGTAGATTTGCACCTGTTGCTTGAATTTTGTTCACATTTGCAAGAATAGTGGCCTGATATCAAAACATGGAAATATTATGAATATAAACACTTTTATATAAAAGTCGGTATAAGCAGAAATTCCACACAGACAACTTTTAAAAAGAAAGTTACTTTTGGTAGTACATGATGGCATAGATTCTGGCCATCACAAAATGCTTTGCACAACAACAATAAAGGCAGTGTAAAATGTGCAAAGTAAAGGATTAAATGTTAAACTTTATTTCTTTCTTACTTTCTTTCTTTCTTTTTATTCCATTAAAACCCTGCAGAGCTCAAGATTTGTATTTCCTCTTAAAATGTTTGAACTAGACACTCCAAGCTCTACTATGACAGATACTCTTGCCACTCTTGAAGGTTTCTCATTTTTTTCTCATTTCCATTCAGTCTCTATGTCATTTCCTAAAAAATAAAATACAAACACTATTCCAACCTCCATACCTCTTTTAATATAATGTTAATTTCTGAACTGTGGGAGAAATGGGAGAAATCCAATACTGCCTTCTGAAAAATGTCCCCTTTGTCCCTGGACTTATGTCATTGACACTACAATTTTACTCCATTGCGAGAATATTTTAGGTTACTACGTGGTGCATAAAGTTCAGTATTTGGACCCTCATTTAAAATGTTGGACCGTAAATATAGTGCACTTAACAATAAATAAGAATTGATTTTGGACACAGCCTATGACACATCTCCACTTGTGCTGCTACATTTTAGTATATAGCACTAACCCATAGTTGTGACCTGGGGCTGCAGTAGTAAAAGTGACTAAGTTGTGCTGTAAAAGCCAGTAATGCTATGAAACCACTCATGCATTTATGCATCAATTTCATTATTTAATTTTGTCAGAGGGCAAATTTTACTTCCTGTTTTATAATAATTCATTGTCAGAGAAGTTTTGGTAGATAGTCACTGACTCGTCCACACAGTTAGAGTGAAACTTTTAGATGCAGGGAGAGTGTGTTGGTTAGATTAGCACTATGGTTATGTGGGGGTGTTAACCTCTTTTGTAACACTGAGGGAAAAACATTTTTTACACCCTAAACTAAAGTGAGAAGAACTTGAGATTGGCTCCCTCTTAATGTTTCATGCTTCTGATTTTGAAGAGGATTTTAATGAAGACTGAGATATTACTTTTATTAGGTTGTTAAAAGGTAGAAACATCACAAGACACATTCAATCTTTCTGTAAATGTCTCACCTCATGCTGTTGCTGCCTTTATGTTAATCTGATGGCATTTAATTCAGGCTTGTACGTGTTGAAAGTGTTACAGAAATGTCCCCTGCACCATCTTTATCAAATTGCTGTCATAACTTATATGTAAAATCGACCCAGGTGCTTATTCAGACATGACACAGACATTTTAAATACCCATCACATCTACATAAATGCATGTCTGAAAAGGGCTAAAACTCTTTATGAGTCAAATTTTGCAGTATTTTCCTAGAATATGTACTTTATCTGAATGTGAAATTGTCATTTTAATTTGACTATAATTTGATTATTTCAGCACACATCCCATGGCACTGTGTTCAGCATTAATGCTCAATGTAAACTTTGGCTGATTAATAGAAAGACACTGTAAATGTTCTTACCTGTCAGCAGCTCTTTGTTCAGATTGGCTCGATCTACTGACAGAATGAACTAAAAGGGAAATAATATGTATTTAGTGCAATTCAAGTATAACAGTTTCACAAACACAAATGAGACACTGTTCATTAAAAAAATGGGAACAGGAAGCCTCAGGGATTTATGCTCTTGTCTCATGATTCTACATGCTTTCACTGTCGTACTTGTATATTTTTGTTTTATTTACCATAAATCCCCATGAGATTGAGAATCTCTGCCAAACTGCCAGCAGTGTAATTAAAAACTGCTATTTTCAGACTGCATAAGCGCACTATTTTGCTTTGTGAAACAATTTCAGTCTGACTGCATACGTTGTTACTTGCAGTGTTCATCATTTGGTGCGTCCTCGAGTCACATCAGTGACGCACCTGTGTGTGTGCATGCATGTTGCATATTTAATCTGCAGACTGACTCAGTATAAAGGCTACTTTGACAATATGTTTACTAACAGCCAAACACTTGAAACTTAAATGAAGCGGGGTCATCTTTTCAGCAGTATGTAGGAAATAATAAAGATACTATCTATTGTCAGAGTACCTTTCAATAAAGTACTTTACCATAACTTCAAAGTAACAACATATAGTGATAATGCATGACCATGCAATCTATTAAGATATGTTAAGCACTAACTAATAGGTAAAAACAATGAAATGTAGGTAACTGAGATCTATTGTAATTTTATTATATGGATATGTTGCAGGACCACCTCCTGGCAAATAATCAGCATAGTTCTCAAAACGTAAACCACTCAAGTTCCACTTAGAATTTACATCCATGTCTGTGAAAACATGGATGCCAGGATGTCTCCCCATCTGTCTCTGAGGTATGGCATTAGGTAATGACCAGAAAAGTGTTGTGTTATGTCACAGGGCTTTAAACTTCAATCTTTTGTGTGTAAAATCTCATCACTACCTCATTTTATTCTAGTAGACACTTGAATAAAACTTTGTCATAATTTGAATTCTTTAGTTATGGCCAAAAAATGTTTTGCGAGGAATAACTTTGATTTTGATGTTTGACCATCAAATTTTAATCAGTTCATTCTTGAGTCCAAGTGGCAATTTGTGCCAAATTTTAAGAAATTCCCTTGAGGTGTTCATCAGACATTGTGTTTACGAGAATGAGATAGATGCAAGGTCACAGTGACCTTGACCTTTGACCATACAAATGTAATCAGTTCTTTGTAGAGTCCAAGTGGACATTTGTGCCACATAAAAAAAAACTAAAAAAAACACCTTCAATGTGTTCTGGAGATAAAGCGCTCACAAGAGAAACTGGTGAGGTCACAGTAACCTTGACCTTTGACCTTCAACAGGCAAAATCTGATCAATTATCATTGAGTCCAAGTTGAGATTTGAGCCAAATTTACAGACATTCCTTTAAGTGTTCTTGAGATTCATGTTCAAGACAATGGGACGGACAGATGGACTGACCATAAAATGAGTCAATTTTCTGAACTCACAAGACTGTTCTGTTATTTGCCTTAAACCATAATATACTCATTGCTGCTTATTATTTATCAAAAAATCGAAATTTTTGAATTTTCTCCATATAGCCCTGGTTCCCATTACAACAGCAGCTTACCTGGCCTTTCTTGCCATAAGGGATGGGGGACTGTTTCCCACTCAGGGAATGAATCATTCTTGCATGCATGGGGATCCCCTGGGAGACGATCTGAGGGAAAAGTAAGTAATACTGGGGGTTATGTTTAGAAATGACATGTACTAACATTTTGGATGAATAATAATGTGTAATGTTATACTTTTCATGGGTAAAATTCACATTTTCAGTTTGAGTTTATAAGTGGTCTAAATGGAAATAGGGTATGGTGCCACGCATAGTCCAGCTGGTTCAGCTGCTACCCTTGAAAGTATATGTATAAACCTTATAAAGTAGACCTTGTTTTGTCAAGCTCAAAAGTCCCACAAGTGTAAAAAGGGCTTTGATGCAAAGCTCTCAGGCGTGCATAACATGCTCAGTGCGGCAAATGTAGACCAACAAAAAGGATTGCTGACGCCAGATGCCAGAATAAAACATCTTAAGTGGACTGCGAGCTAAGAAAGCAGAGTGGACAAATTCCTGAGGCCCTGGCTACATATCTAATATTTCATTTTTGAAATATGAAAGGTTTCCACCAGCGTGCCTTCAGTGTATGGTATGTAGTTTAAGAGGAATTATACAGCAACACATGCAGGAATAATGGCTGCCCTGCACAAGTGTATGCTACCATTTGATGTCTTCCCATGCCCAGCTTTTAGACCAATAATCTAATCCCTGGCAGTTTAGAGAAAGAAACGTACCTAATTTCAACATAATTTGTGAATACATTTAATCAACATACCTTTTCTTCCATCCCAACATGCTTCAGTGCTTGCCGGCCCCTGTGGGACAAAGCCAGGTTGATGCTTCTTCCTTTCACAACTTTGGCTCTGCGGATATCTGACCAAAATCAGACACAATGTGTTAAACACACCTTTGTGGAAGTTAAAATGTTAGAAAAGGAATGTTTCCCACCTCTGTGTGTGAAGGAGAAGTTTGACTTACTCTGTCAGACGTCTGTTCATTTTAACCATGATTTTATTGCTAAGCCTAAGAAGAAATTTCTTCTCACGGCATGTGCGTACACAGTTCAGGATTATTGTAATTTTGAAGTGTGGGTCTATTCCTCAGAGAACAGAGTAATGTTATTTACTTTAAAAGTAGGGTTTGAAGAGAGCTTTGAATACTACCTTCCCGGATTTCAAAGACTTCCACATCAAAGCCTCTTTTGGCAAAGAAGCAGGCGTTCAGCGCCCCAACCTGGAAGGTGAAGGGGAACAAGGACAGCTCTTTGAGAATCTGACCAAAATTAAATATGCTTTACAATGTCATCTCTTAACTATACAATATTAATTCTATATAGACTGTGGCCATATCTTAACACTCTTTTGAAACCTTTTTTTAAAAAAAAATTTTTTTATCCCACATACTTTTAAAAACACATTTGACTGTGATATACCAAAAAGAAAAAATAGTCCTCTTATTTACATCCATAAAAAGAAACTTTGTAGATAAGGAAACTGCTACCTAAGTGAATGACTATCTAGAGATCAAAAGTCACAGAGGTACAAAGAAATAATAATAATTCACTTTCATTTTCTTTTCTTACCAAACCACCGCCCACCACTACAACTTTTTTCTTGTTTGACTGGCTGCTTGACTCCTCCATTGTGCTTCAGCTTCTCTGGCCTCTGATCTGTCCCCTCTCACTGTCTAGCTCAGAGTGATTTACTGAAGTATTAAGTAAAGCTTTAAAAGAGGAGGAGCAGAGGCAGTCCCGTGAATGTCACCCTCCATATCAGTTCCCTTTTCAAAGAAAACACACGCGACAGATAACTGAGGAATCCCCTAACAGCATTTGACAACCTGGTGCTCCGAAAAGGCCTGAACCAGACACTTCTTACACTTTTGCGTCATTTGGGTGGATTCAAATGAGCTCACACTTAAATTTCTCAAAAAAAAAACTCCAAAAAACCCAGACGCCTGCCTGCTGGGTATTAAGCCTGCAGGTGCAAAACAAATATATGAAAATCTCTAAAGCATCCTGCTCCATGGTGTCAAACGCTTATGAAGTAATAAGATGTGTCATGTCATTAGAAGTATAAAGACAGACAAAATCATTGAAATATTTGTTTTCCAGGGGTCACGTGCAACCGTAAAGTAATTAGATGACTAACCGTTTCCCAATGAATCAAGTGACAGGCAGCGACCCTCATTGAACATGTAAAGGAATCTGTCTCCATCTAGTGACTGTGTGATGACAGCAACTTCAGCGGCTACATAACCACATCTCAGAACACACATGCACACATTCAAAGAGCACATGAAGAGCAAAGTTCATTACTATCTGGTGTTGTTAGTAGTGGAACAGTAGATGTGCTGCATATGTACAAATAAGAAGAGAGTATGAGAAAATAAATAGAAATAGCCAGAACTTGTTTATGTTTTATTTGACAAAACCAGTAATTGCAATCCTAATGTGTATTATTATTATTATTATTATTATTATTATTATTATTATTATTATTATTATTATCTTTACATATCTAGCCGAATTTGGTGCCCTGATCAAATGTCCAAAGTAATACATTTTATTTTAATGTATGTGGAATTTTCCTAATTCTGGTATAAAGCAAAATTATAGCTTATCTTGTTGTCCTCAGCACAAAGAAAATTTAGTTGCATCATAGTCAGTCTCCTTTTCCTTATTTTTTTTATAAGATTTTCATCATCCATCCTTTACATTTTGTGTTGCCTGTATGCAATGAGGCAACAAATGGCAATTAGTTTATCTGTGTAAGCCACGTAGATCACAAAATTTAGGCCTAATATCCTACCTCTAAAACTCATGTTTTAGGCTACTATATTCAGTGGGATACATGATTCTAAAAGCATCTCTTATTTCACTACTTTTAGTAGCCTTACTGCTTATAATCACAACATTGCATCACGTTCTTTGACATCTTTCTAAGATCAGCATTTGATATTATAATTAAGAAAACAAGAAACAATGATTAAAATAAAAAAATAATGATTAAATAAAAATAAAAACAATAAAGACAACTGTAACTGTCTTTGAAAGATTTTTTAATTATTCAAGTCGTACTCCATTTATTTACATAGTTTTACATATATTACCAGCCTCCTTGCAAGATTCAAATTTCAGGCATCTCTGACTTTCACTATTCATTACCAGGCAATTATACCTTATACCCGTTCAATTTTCCAAGGGAAGAGCCTAACTGCATGTTGTATTTCTCATCTGTTAATTTAACAGTTTTGCATGAATTTTGTTAATCTATCACTTATTGTATCGTATGGGAAAAGTTTGCCTAAAGGAAATTCTCAGAGAACCCCTTTTGAGAGAAATCTAATAATTTTAATCAAAAACTCCGATTTCCCCACATAACTTTAAGCATGGGGCCCTCTCTGGCAGAAAGTCCTCAAGTGGTATGATTTCCTCTAACAGCTGAGTGGAACGGTCAGAAAAACGATCTCATACGCAGAACGTAAACGCAAATCCTTACGCAGGCTTTCTAATCAATACCAGAACCAATGACGCAACATTATTTCAGAGATATAATAGATATTTCGCCACGTGCCTGTCACTTTAACTTTGACTAATAAATTGATAAAAACTGTCGTTATCGCACGTATAAGTCGCTAAATTAATTGCCGAATTGATGACAAGCCTTGTTGAATCACACTCTGGTCTATGTTCGATTACTTCTGCCTATTCAAATATGGCGCCGTAAAAGCCTTGGTTTGTTTTTCAGGGTGCAAAGTATGTTTAAGTGCATTAACCGAACGGCCCAGTGTACGAGATATCTCCACTCAGCAGGCAGTTTCTGTTTCAATCAAGATTTTAGGTAAGCGTTGTCAAGCAAATGTCGTAACTTTCTTTTAAAAATAACTGAGTTATTTTCAAACCGAATCATAGGCTAGCTAGCTACCGAACTAAAGCCGGTTTGTCAACCCAAGTTAAGCTCCCCTAGCTGTTAGCTTTGTTGCTACTTAGGGTGGTAGCTGGGGACGGTTTGTGTGTGGAGCTTCTATAAAATTGAAAATTACACATATAACACCTTGGGATTAAAGAAAACGACAGAATGAACGCTAGACAAACGAATTTGTTTGCAACTTGATCGCGGGCTCACTTTCCCTTAGTTTATGGTGTTGACGTAGCAAGCTAACGCTAGTTTTCCTCCTCTGAGGGATTAACGTTAGTTTATATCCTCTACCGAGTAATGACAGCTAATCTCGGCTCTACTTTGCTCCACAATTGTATTTGTGTTTTTAGTCAACCACCATGCCGTGACATTTGTTTTTTAAAATTTTTATTACTTATAGGGAACACGCCTCTCTTAACTTTTTGTCTAGCTAAATGTAATATACAGTACAAAACTAGCAGCATTGTCGCAAAGTAGCTGTGCAAACTCTTCATCCAAGTTAAAACAGGGTTGTGGGTTGTGTTTCAGAGTTACCTTGTACATAACAACGCCGTGTGGGTTTAATATTTAATGACTGAATATCATATTCCTACACCAATGATGAAGTAGCCAACAGCAGCCGCTGTCAAAGCGATGTTACCTGGAACATTTCATTGCTATAGCGTCTGAATGAATATCAAATTGTCTATAGTAAAGCCTAACAAAAGTCTCCCAAGGCCACCGTGTTTGGTTCAATCAGAATTTGACCGTGGAAGGACAGACTCTCTGTCTAACTACACAAAATTGAAACTGCACACTTGTTTCCCTCCACTGCAGGCTGGTGTCATCCCTGCCACTCAGAATGACCGACCCAGCTGTGATGAGGGTGGTTAGTGACATCATTCGCTCCCCCGAAGATAAACGGGTTTATAGAGGTTTGGAGTTTACCAATGGCTTGAAAGCCATGCTCATCAGTGACCCAACAACAGACAAATCCTCAGCTGCTCTTGATGTCCACATAGGTAAAGGTTTTTCAACACTTTTTTCTTGCCAGCTAGTCACTAATTTTCATTTGGCACACATGTTCTCCTTACAGGGCCACTTAACACACAGTTTGGCAACTAAGATGGAAATCATATGCAAAATATGTATCTATTATTTGCCCTGCATGTTGAGGAAATAGTCCACTTTAGCACTAGTAGTAGTAGGCTGCATTTACTGCGCCACACTACCAAGGTTTGACAATGACCTTTCACTATTCATATAAGGATAGTGAAAGTAAGGAAGATGTTACCATGCCACAGTTTCATGTCAGGTGCTTTGGCATAGTTGCTCTTAATTATTAAAGTCATATTATTAACAGACTGTTTCTAATAAGGCAAATGTCTGTGTGTATCAGTTTAGCTGTTGTGCCATTACACATCTAGAATTATTCCCACTGTTTGCTTTCCTCTGCAATGTGGCCAACCAATCTGGCAGACACTGAAAAGTCAAAATGTTATCTGTGAACTTAAATTAGTCAAGAGATTTTCAACTTGATTAACTAATTATCTGTGGCCATTCTCTTTCATTTCACAGGTTCATTATCAGACCCAGCCAACATCTCTGGCCTGGCGCACTTCTGTGAACACATGCTGTTTCTGGGAACAAAGAAATACCCCAAGGAGAATGAGTACAGTCAGTTCCTCAGTGAGCATGCAGGCAGCTCTAATGCCTTTACCAGTGGGGAGCACACCAACTATTACTTTGATGTGTCCCATGAGCACTTGGAAGGAGCACTAGATAGGTACTTTCCTCTTGATTTCACTTGTCAGATTTGATCTAAGGTGTGTCCTGCATTAAGTTTTTTTTTTTGGTGTGCTCAGCTATATTCATTTGTGTTGACTTTGCCATCTATAGATGTAAGTCATCATTGGCAAACCTGGCATGAACTACATTACAACCAGTCATATTCTCTCTACTTGTCTCATATTTTGTCCCCCACATCTAAATACATCAACTAAAAGCTGACAGGTTTATTTTTAAGCTGCATCTACCTTCGTCCAGTTAAGACAGTTAAGTCCTTGTTTATTTATCAGTACACAGTGTTGATTGTGGGAGTCCAGGTGCGAACCCAAGTGAGCTGTCAGGTTTTTGTCTGCCCATCTTTGGTTACCAGACCCCACGTCAGTGTGCTCTTTTCTGTAACCATCAGCACAGTTCCCACCCCCCTCTCAGACCAGCACCCTGAAGCACAGGGTGAGGATGATGTGCTTAGCCCTGCAGGGGACTCCTCTGCAAACCACCACAGCTGGCATGTGAGCACTCAGGTGGTGTCAGAATTTGACCTATTAGGATTAACTTACCTGCTTATAAATGAATAATAGTTTAGCAAGCGCCTGTATTTTGTGTGATAGGCTAATTGTTCCCCTGTGCCAATGAATTGGTAAGGCCATCTGGACTGCTGTGGTGGGAAAGGACTGTGCAGAGTATGTTGAAATATTGATGATGTTGCCTCTTTGATAATGGCAGAGCACAGTGCCTGAAAGGATCATGTGTGTCATTAGCTGGCTCCATTATTTTAACTATATCCTTGCTGTAATATCAGATTGACTGTATTTCTGTTTTAGCAAGTAAAACAATTGGTAACTAGTGGAATTTTTTTGTCTTTCTTTTTCTTTTTTGCTCACCTAATGACTGAGCCTTGGTGGTTACATTTTAATGGCAGCTGCAAAAACCTCATACTATAAACAATTTGGTATTTTCATTACCAAGCGTCATGGTGTGATTGTTTGGCAAGATTTTTTGTTGATCTTAACAATCACCTGCTGTGTCAGAGGTACATATTTGTCAGATGACATTTAAGCAGTAGATGACAATATGTCATCTGCATAAATCTTCAAATCTAAAGCAGAAGCTGACCAGGGATGGAGCCTAAGAAAACATTCAAATGTTTTGTGTGTGCTCATCACCATTTGCTTGGCAGTTGGTCGCACTTTGTACTCATGCAAATGGATTTTCGTCATGAACTAATTCACATCCTTTTCCTCGTCTACAAATGGTCCCATACACCAACAATCTTCATTTAACCAAAACAGCTGCAGCTGAAAAAAACAAGCTTTAAAATGTTGAATGATTATATATTAATAATACAGCCTTAATCAATGTTGTTAAACATCTGGAGGTTGATTACTACTATACTGACAACCACACTGAACTGTATAGTTCAATGTTCCCTTTACTGTCATTTTGTAATCTGTGTAGGTTTGCTCAATTCTTCCTGTGCCCACTGTTTGATGAGAGCTGTAAGGACCGGGAGGTGAATGCTGTCGACTCCGAGCATGAGAAGAACCTGATGAATGATGCCTGGAGGCTGTTCCAGTTAGAGAAGGCCACTGGCAACCCTAACCACCCCTTCAGTAAATTTGGAACAGGTAGGAAATCTCCAGATTAGCCATAAGTGCTCGTTATTGACTTTCTGTTTAGTGCAGTTTGCCTCCATGATATGAAAGGTTATTAGTTGCATCACATCAGTCTCTTTGTGTGTAGAAATACACTGAACAACTGGAAAAGTGTATGTTCAAACACAAGATATGCAGTAGCAGTCGTAGTAGTAATAGTAATAATAATAATTTATACAGTACAATTCATGCATAAAATGCACCACTTAGTGTTTAACCTAAAACATCTGTGATGGAAAAAAAGATGATAAACCAAAGTACCATGTTTAGGATAGATGGTCTGATGAGGTATATTTTACACTTGTCCAGTGGCCTATTTACATATTCATGTAAATAGGCCATGTTAAATTTTGTTGTGTACTATTTTAGCATATAGAGTTGATATTACACTGCCTATGCAGTGTAAGTAGTGCGAGTATTTTGCCTCAAAAAGATTTGCAGGTTTAATGAAGTGGTTGTCCATCTTAATAATAACCTTATTAAAATGCATGTTTAATTTTGTTGAATTTGTCCAATATTTGGCAAATAAGTAGCTCACTTTATTTGTATTTGCTAAATGAAAGGACACAGTGTTCCATAGCAATAAATAAAATGCATATAAACCCACCATTTTCTTCACATGCTACAGCTTTGATGTGTGACATTTCTAACAGTTTTTTTTAACCTTAAATCATAACATTAAGATTCACTCAACTGGTATTTAATTGTTGTGAGGGAAACCTCTCACAGCATTAACTGAGTTGACTCTCCGGGCAATTGAATTCCCAGATCAGAGTGACGTGCACTTGGAGCAGCTCCGAGCTCAAAATAGCCACCTGATGGCAGTCTTGAATTATATAATCCTTATTCCATTTAAGAATAGAGGAGGATCAGACAGACCTGAAAGTCATGTCCTCTTAGAGGAACAACATGACCTTTTTTAAGATTTTCACTTTGTTTATCTGTCTCTGTCTAAGAAAATGTAAGATGAAGTTTATTTACAGATGGCAGGCAAGTTTGTTCATGTATCTGGCAGACTACAGTCACTGGGTCATCACAAACTGATTATGGTCTTAGATTGAATGACTCGCAAAGTTCTTTAATATTTTTCTTGCAGTTCTCAAGAAGACCATACTGATGTTTATATGTGTTTGCATCATTTGCATTCTGTAAGGGGAACAGTCATTGTTCCACCTTGTGCAGTCATCGTTATCAGTCTGCTACTCCAATGATCTGTCAGTACACTGCTTTTGTGAATCAGTTTATTTAAACTAAATTAATAACTGGATTTGGACAACAAAGATAAACCTGAGGGATTAGATGTTTTGTTTTTAATAAAACATTGATCATTACAGCTGGACTCAGTCACGGAGAGGTTGTGGCATGATTTTAATTAACACATATTCACTCTTTACGTATTCTTTCTCTTAAAGGTAACAAATTGACCCTTGAGACCCGGCCATCTAAAGATGGGATCGACATCCGTCAGGAGCTCCTGAAATTTCACTCTACATATTACTCCTCTAACCTAATGGGGCTGTGCGTGTTAGGAAGAGGTAACCTCTCGCAAACATCATGTGTGAATGTTGCAAAAACTCCACTCAGCCTAAACAGCACTCATATGACTTGTCAACCCCGATACTGTCAGTTACTCAAGACAACAAAGAGGAACAAACAATTCAAGTCATGCATGACTTGGCGGGCCTAAGCCTTGTTACTGCAAGTTTGATTTTCAAGTTGATATAGCAATACAGCATTTCATTGCCACTTGTGATAAAGAACCTCTGTATGATTGCCAGAAACAATTGCGACAGTTTTCAGGACATAGTAGCTTCTGAATGCAGCTAGCAGGAGTATTTGTTTTAAGGTTAGTCCATACACCATATGCCTTACACCTCCTATCTGGTTTAGTAAGTTCATCTTCTTTTCAGCTTTGCTATCATGGTGGAGGTGGTTTCTAAAAATATCTTCCCACTGGCCTTTTACTTTTTTCAGCCTTTGCAATCATCTGTAATTGTAAGAAACTTTGAAAGCCACTGCTTCCTTTGTGGTAAAGAACAGCACCCTCTTCCTGTTTCACCATCTACAAACAGTCTTTGTGTTGAAGTAAAGTTATACAAGTTTCCCCTGTAAGCTTAAGCTGAGTTAACAGTTACAGATAAAAAGCCAACACAGGATTTCTCAAAGATGAGCTCAAGTTTTTATAATGGTCATTACATTAAATACATCGACTTCTCAGAATGATTGATATTGACTTACTGACGTTGAAATGCCAGCTAAAACCTAATTTAATTTCTTAATCCTCTTGTACACAATGTTAATTGTTTTCTGTCCACAAATTTAAAGCAAGCTCTTATTAAGTTATCTTTCAAGTTCATTTCCAGATATAAATGACATTTTGCACAGACAAAGTTTGATAGAAATGCTTACAAAAACATTACAGTGTGATTAATGCTCCACGTGGTTCGCAAGTCACGTAACTGCGGAATGTCTACCGAGCTTTCGTGTGCATTGCTATAGATGGTCAATGTATGATAGTTAGTTTATGTTTTGTTAGAAGAGCCCTTCATTATATTTTAAACTGGGTCTTCTTTGCACTCATGAGCTCCTTATTGTCTCCTTACTTCAAAGCTAATCTAAGCTAAACTTTAAGTGTGTTCCACTTTTCTTCCCCCTTTATCTACAGAATCATTAGATGAGCTGACCTCTATGGTGGTGAAGCTATTTGGAGAAGTGGAGAACAAGAACGTACCAATCCCAGAATTCCCCGAGCACCCCTTCCAGGAAGAACACCTCAAAGTGAGTCAGTTAATAAAGTTTCTCAAACTTTGCTGCACACTCTTAACACTTTTAGAGTAATGTAGGGCCATAGCTAGTTGTAATGAGATTGTATTTAATAGATTTTTACCCAGTTCATCGTGACAGCTGGCTGTTCATTACAGGGGAAGACATTTTTGATGCTTTGTGGAAAAATGTTTTGAGTCACTCGATAATGAAATAATTTTTCTCCCAGCTATCACTCATCAAAATATGTTTGATAAATTTCTGATTGGGCTTTCTTGTCCTTTGTCTTCTGTTGCAGCAATTCTACAAAGTGGTGCCTATTAAAGACATCAGGAACCTATATGTGACCTTTCCCATCCCCGACCTACAAAAGTACTACAAATCTAACCCAGGACATTATCTGGGACATCTGATTGGTCACGAAGGACCCGGAAGTTTGTTATCTGAGCTGAAATCTAAAGGTAGGACACAGAGTTCAAAGATATCAACACGTATTTGGAGAATTTAGGGATTGTGACAAAAAAAGCACTATAAACGTATGGTTGGTATTATCATATTTTCTCACCCTAAAGGTTGTTGAATTTTGCATATATATTTATTTTTTTTAAATAGTCTAATGTCTATATATGAATCAGAGCTGCAGCAATTGATCTCTAAGTTGTCAACTTTTAAATTAATCGCAAACTAATTCAACAATGCTTAGAGTACATTTTTAAGAAAAAAAGGCAATTCTCCAATTCCTATTTCTTAAATGTGAATATTTTATGGTTTTTTTGCCCCTCAAACTGAATATCTTTGTGTAATGGACAAAACAAGGTATTTCAGATGATTATCTCGGCCTTTTATCATCTAAGTAACTAATCGATTAATCGAGAAAATAATCAACAGATTTTATTGATAATGACAATATTCATTAGTTGCAGCCCTAACACAAATATTAAATAAACAAAAACAAATCAGCATTTAGAGTGATTATTCATCCTTAGTAGAATTTCTTTATTCAAGATGTTCAATTTTCAGTCGTAAATTTTATGTATGACTTACTGAAAAATGACCATTGTTATGATTATCTTTAAGGCTGGGTGAACACACTTGTTGGAGGGCAGAAAGAGGGAGCCAGAGGGTTCATGTTCTTTATCATCAATGTGGACTTGACCGAGGAGGGTCTCTGTGAGTACTTCAACCATACAAACTTCACTGATGACATGCATGTGGTTGACAGTATTTCCCACTGCAGTCAGATTTGTGTATGTTTGAATAAGTGCAATGTAAATGGTGTACATTGAGGTGTGTTATATGGGTCACTGCAGTGCACGTTGAGGACATCATCTTCCACATGTTCCAGTACATCCAGAAACTGCGCACCGAGGGGCCTCAGGAGTGGGTGTTTGAGGAGTGCAAGGTAATTAATGTTGTCTATTCAGCGACAGCATTTCAGACGGAGGGGCAGGACAAACTTGACCTACTTATTTCTGGTTAGTGGAGAAACTAATAGAGCTGCACAGACGTTGACAGCAGAGACTGATTGATTCAGACCTGCCAGCTATTTTCACCATCTTATCTGCTGAATGAAGCCATGTCAAATGAAGCTGGATAGTGCTCATTTTCTATGCTACGCTGTCTCCTAAGGGATTAGAATAACATGGGGATTAAATTCTCTGCAGCTCCACTTTCTAGACTCTGGCTCTGACTTTGGGTCTGTATACAGTTAATGTATGTAACTGTTGTATGAGTTGTGATTTCACTTGTTACATTCTCTCTCTCTCTCTCTCTCTCTCTCTCTCTCTCTTTCTCTCTCTCTCTCTCTGTAGGATCTAAACAAAGTGGCCTTCAGGTTCAAGGACAAAGAGCGACCCCGTGGCTACACTTCCAAAGTGGCTGGTCTCGTACACGTAGGTCCTCTCTCCATCTGCAGAGGTTGTTTCCAGGGAGACACAATGCAGCTCATTGCGTCTGTACCTGCTGTCGTCATCAGGCTGCCTGGTGCTGCTGTTGACTCTGTATTAGGAGAATTGAGATTTTGCAGAGGCACAGTCCGAGTTAGGCTCGGCTCTTATGTTTGCCAGAGTTCCTGTATGACTGTCGCAGAAAGGCTCATTGACTTAAGTACCTAATCATCATCCACTGCACGAATTACAAGAATTTTCTTGTGTGTGTCATCTTGCCAGGTTTGGCAGTGCATTTTTTTCACCCACCATTCTCTTAACACTAAGCAGGCTTTGATTTAAACTATTGATCTGAGATCTACACATTATGGAGATAAGAGCTTTAAAGAGATAGTTTTGATTTTTTGAAGTGGGGCTGTATAGGACACTTAACCATAGTCAGTGTTATATATAGTATTATAGATGTCTGTTGGCATGCCCCGAGCATAGAGAAGGGACAGGAAGCCAAGCAATTTACTGCTCTGGATGGGGGCAGCAGCGAAATGCATTTTAGCCACCTTGAAAAAGTCCTCTCACTCATGTTCTTGTCAAAAACATCAGACACTCTTGACAAAAACAGCAATTTTTTTTTTGCTGGACATGGCATGGGAGGTGCTGGTTTACTGCTGCTTCGATCAGTTAGCTAGCTTATGTTGTTGTGTGACTTTGGTGAATCTGAACTAACCCTTTGAAATGCCAAAGTCACACAGTTACACAAACTAACAGTTTGACGCAGCAGTAGACAGCAGCTCTTGAGTTCAGAGATGTAGAATCACATTTTTTTCTCAGTGGAGTCTGGCATTGAAGAGAGCAAAATACTGGCTTCATTTAAACTTCGTAAACATCTGACTGATGGCAAGATAAAGCAGTGAAAGCTTTCTCATACAGTGCATCATAAAAACCCACTCCAAAAGATCCAAACTATCCTTTTAATTGTTGTTAAAGCTCTTATCTTTTTATATCTTATCGTCAGGCCTCTCTGTTGTCAGTTGACGACTTGTAATTATTTGGCCTCAAAGAAAAAAATGGAGGAAAGAATTAAATATCAAGACCTTTTCACAAATGTTTTACAGTAAAACGTCCAACCTCAAGCAGCAAAATGCTAATAGCTGTCTGATCTGTGTGTTTCAGTACTACCCTCTCGAAGAGGTTCTAGCAGCAGAGTACCTTTTGGAGGACTTCAGGCCAGACTTGATCGAAATGGTACTGGACAAGCTGAGACCAGAACATGTCAGGTCAGTGTTAGACAACAGTCTGGTCCTGTACAGAAAAGCTGATGCCATCCATGCACTTTAAGCATCAATCCCATTGGTTATTACTCACATATAACATATACATGGTATGTAATGATGGACATGGCTAATGTCCCAGCAGACTCCCACCTACAGAATAAATTTGACTTTTGTTTAAACTTTTTTGTGATCAGTTAACGCATGGGGATCTTAGTAGTGTACATCAATCGGTAAAGTAACATTAGGATAATGTCACTGCAGCAAACAGCAACAGAAGTGTTCTGTAAATGGTCATTGTGAGTAATATTGTGTACATCATGTATAGGAAATAACAAATATCTTCCATTATGAATACCTAGATGCATTGCAAGCCTTATATGTGATAATGTGTGTATTTGTGCATAATGTGAAAGAGATAGTCTGTTGTATCTTTATAACCTGTATCTGAAATACATAATATGAGGATGATAATATAGAGGGCATTCAGATAATGATTATTTTTCGTGGCCTGCCAGCTGTGACAAAGTGCTGTTGGTCTACTTTGATATTTGGATGAAACAGCTATTCAATTTTCTGCCTTGAAAGAAATGCCAGACAAACTTCACAGATTTGATTATCTCTGCAGCCTCAAAGTGTCCGTTTGTTATATCAGGAGACGGAGATGTGTGCTCAGGAATACATTATCAAGTTTTGCTCTCTGAATTGGCAGTGGTGCTGCACTCCATAGGGTTTTACATAAACAAGTTGGCAAATCTTTTCTACTACCTTGTTATACATGCCCCATATTATTTAAAGGTATTGGTCTATTAAATAGTTGTTTTTTTTTGTTAAAAAGGAACTACGTCCATTTTCAAAATTCATTCATCTTATTCTAATGGTCTAAGACAGTTCACATTTAACAGTAAACACGTACAACTCTGTCCCAGATCTAAAACCTAAAATGCTAAAATTCAAATATGGGATTTCATTGAGTATAAAGTCTGGAGCTGCTCCATAGACAATGAGTGATGAAAGATGTTCTAAATGACACTGAAGGACCTCGAGAAATGTTCTGAATATAGGCTTTATATCCTATGACATCACAAGTTTGTTTTGACTCGGTAAACACCAAGTGATAAGCTTAGATGATATCAGAAAACCATACAGTTACACCTACATTCTTTCCTTTGTTAAAACACTGAAGAGGTCCAGCCATTTTTTGTGGATTGACCCTTTGACACTGTGTTCTGTTTGGTAGGAATAAATTATTTCACAGAGGAGGTTACAAATCAAAAATGAAGTCAGAGATAATACCCAACAAGAGATTCATTTTGGGGATACAAAGACATGTCTGGCATACACTAGCTGGTGGGAATAGCACAGTCTTCTCTGATGCAGCCTTACTTTGAGTCTTATGTAAAACTCCTAGCCTAGTGTAGCTTTAACTCCATTTCATTTTATGAGATGGTACTTGTGTCGAACAAAGTGCAGACTTGTAACTACTCCATTCCTTAATGCTTACCCATGAGAAGATTGCATGCCCTCTCTGGCTGACCCTGACAGTCTGCATGCCAGGCTCTTCCTTTACTGAAGTGGCTATTTAACCTTGGGGTTTAACCACTGCTACTTTGAATTCATGACGATCTTTCCTTTTGTATCAGTTGCACTCCAGCAGCCATAAGTGGAGTTACAGCATGTCAGGTTACATCATTTAACTACCAGAAATTATAACCCCTTACGTATGATGCACCATAATTGTTTTTACATCCTAGTTATTAACTAAGCAGAAACTAAACCTGCTATTTGCCTCTTTGTGATTGTGACTAGTCAATCACACTGTGAATGCAGCGCACTAAGGGTGTACAGGAATTCTAAGCATAGCGCAAGACGCTTCAGTGGATCTCCTCCACATGATCCAAATGAAATGCTAATAGAAAAGCACTCACATCTCATTTCGTGTGTTGGTTACATATGCAGAGTATCTTATCAGCTCTGACAAAGAGGTTTTTGTATCCATGTAACGTGATCTGGTCCGCTCTTTTGATTTTCCAGAGTTGCAGTGGTGTCAAAGTCATTTGAAGGACAAACAGACAAGACAGAAGAGTGGTACGGTACACAGTACAAACAGGAAGCCATCTCTGAAGACTCCATTGAGGTGAATCACTGCGTTCACAGTGATCTTATCAAATCAGGCGCACTAGTGGAAGATTTTTTTTTTCGGTTTTGTGATGAGTGTATGACTACACCTTACGTTTTACTTGCTTATTACATGCCTTTGTTGCAGAAATGGGCAAGTGCAGACCTCAACGGCAAGTTCAAATTGCCCATGAAAAATGAGTTCATCCCCACCAACTTCGAGATCTACTCTCTTGAGAAAGACTCTCCATCAGTGCCCACTTTAATCAAGGCAAGTGTTTTTGCTGCGCAGCTCTATCAAAGTATTCAAAGTACTGTCGCTCTTCATTACCTAACTGCTCCAGACTATCCTTGCTAAATCCTATATTGTTAAAAATCTCTGTTATGCTTTCATATGCTAATATGGTATTGTGATTGAGATATAAAACATTTAGTACTCTTGTTGCCATCATGTGAAGATCAGAGGAACTAAGCTGTTATCAGCAGCGGACATACTTTAGTCTCTGAAGGAAAAGATAAATAAATGGCAGTGTGCCTTTTTCCTTTTATTGCTCAATCACCATATTATAATCTGCTGATATCAAAGTAACTTCGTCACATTTGTGCGATTAAGCAAATGCATAATGTCTGCTTGTGTTGTTACGCTGCAATGTGCATTTAATTTCCACAGAATACAAATGAGTATCTCAGCACAGAATGGACTTGAATATGAAAATGTGAACTATTTGTTTGTGGTGTTCATTTCTTGCAGGACACTGCCATGAGCAAGGTGTGGTTCAAGCAGGATGACAAGTTCTTCCTGCCCAAGGCGTGCCTGAACTTTGAGTTCTTCAGGTATGTAACTAACTATGAACCTTAGTAGTTCAGCTGAACTTAAGGGAAAATGTCCTCTCCAGTAAATCTGTTTTCACTTCATGATACCTCATTAGTTGTCATTATTTCTCAATACTAAATAACAATAACTACTATTATATATACTATTATAATACTGCAATATGTAAAGTATCAGCAACACCCCCACACACACACACACACACACACAAAAAAGGGCAGTGTCTAGAAGAATTCCTGTTGCTGCTCTACAATAACAAATACTTGAATGTTTCAAAAGAGCTGGAGAAACAAAGTGTTTATTTTGCATTTACAGTAGCTTTACTGAACACCAGTGTCCCATTAAATAAGACCAGAACAGAAAGCAAGCTCCAAACTGCAGCCACTCATTTTCACTGTGTCTATAACAAGATTGTTAAAGTTTATTAATACTAAAGTAAAAACTAGATTAAGGTGTGAAGAAAAACATTTTGATTAACTGAAATTAAAATAAAAGCTACACTTAAACAACAGAAATGGTATTGTAGACTAATAAGCAAATGGTCAATTTGGTAAAGATTGGAAACGCAACAAACATAATGAGGCATTAGTGCATATATTTATTGAGACTGAGATGTGTACATGACTGTTAGTCAACCGCCTTTACAAAGTGTTATCTTAGTATTGCAATACCTTTTCTGAACGTGTTAAATCTTTCCCCTGACAGATACCCCCCATATTATAATCTCAAAAATAAAACTAATACTGAAGCTAAAACTATTTAAACCAAACTGAAATGAGCAAACCCACTTTGGAATATAATTGAAACTTAATTGAATTAAAAACTAATAAAAAGCGCAAAGCTATAATAACTCTGATCTATAAATCTACTGAAAGCTGAACATGATGTTTTTAAAATAGTGATTTTTCAGTGGTTATTTATTATGTCAATGCATCCCTGGTGGTGAAGACTTTCACAGTTTGACCACATGATGCAGGCCTAAATCTTAAGTACAATAGAAATACAAATAAGCCAAATGCAACATAAACCTTGAATTGAATGCCATTTTACTAATTATTTGAATCACAATAGCTACTCTTTATTCTTGCTGTGGCAATCGGTTCAAAGTAATTCAAAAGGAAATCTTGCACCTGCTTCCTTTTCCAGTGTTGCTAGAATTTTCTAAGAGGCCATTTCCAAACACTCAAATCTAACTCAGGAGGCTCTTCCAGTGTTTACACAGAAGACACCACTACATAAACTGGGATAGGCTGGATTAGTAGGCCAGTTCTCTGGAACTGAAACACTGCCAAACCCTTCTGGATGTCTATTATGTGGTTTGTAGGTTGTCACAAATTGTAGTCTGATAACCAACCAAACATCTTGACACAGAGTTTGTAATGTTATCCCCCTAATAACTAAGCTATTGGTATGTTAACGTGTAGGACTATGTTTTGTAAAGTACATGTGTTACCTTCAGCTCCGACTGTAAAAAATTTTTAAAAAAAATGAAGACACCAGTACCTCTACATATGTTTCTATGCTTTGTTTGACCACTGCCATTTTCTCTACAGCCCGTTTGCGTACGTGGACCCGTTGCATTGTAACATGGCATATTTATACCTGGAGCTCCTCAAGGACTCCCTCAACGAGTATGCATATGCAGCCGAGCTAGCTGGCTTGAACTATGACCTCCAAAATACCGTCTATGGGATGTATGTAAGTATTCAAAAAATTGCTCACCATTGCCCTCACGCTGCATCCCAGACCTCACGTCTCCAATCCTTATCATCCTCAGACTGGGCTACTGTTGCTCAGCCAGGCCTGGGTTGTCGAGTCATTTTAAGTCATCTGTATGGGCACATTGGAAGGTTTTATCTCACAGGATGATGAATTAATGAAGAAAAGTTTACTAATATCCACTCTATTCGTTAGTCCATTGTCTGTCATTGTCAAAATACTTGACAGTTACAGACATAACTTGGGGAAAACCCATCAAAGCAGTTAAAAAAAATTACATTTAAACATTGAAATGCAAAAACCTTCCAACCTGGCTGTCCTAGCCTCTATTCTGTCTGCATCTTCCTCTTCATTTCTCATCAATCCTTTTCTCATTTTTGCTCACCCACCTCCTGCGAAACTCTAATGACTACTCGAGGTAATTGTCTTGTCACGTTGGACATCAGGTGAAGCGGCGTTTCACCAACAGCACTGAATTTGCGATTTGATGGTTGATCTGAAAATGGTGGCATGAGTCTCCCACCTGATCTGATTGTCTGACAGTTTTTACGGGACAGAAGGCTGGTCACGAGGCTGCATATACATACTCTTCTTATCATTCTTCTCATACTTGCATTGTTTTTTGTGTGTGTTTTTTTCTTCTGAACCCCCCCCCCCCCATTCCCAACAAACATGTTTTTTTTGTTGTTCTTCTTTTTTCCCCTTCCATTAGTCGCTACCTATACGCAGATCCCCTGCACTGCAACATGACCTACTTGTTACTCAGGTTACTGAAGGATGATTTAAAAGAGTATACATATGCAGCCCGCTTGGCCGGGCTGGTGTATGGCGTAGCCTCGGGGATGAATGCCATCCTCGTAAGTAAGCTGTGTGAAGTCTGGAGGGAAGTGGGGGTGCCAATGACGGGGCCTCTTTGAGGTTTTGACAGTGTGTGGAAACTTGCGGCTTCTTTTTTTTTTTTTTTTTTTCCAACGTATGTGATTAAGTGCTGTGTGTGTCTTGCTCGTCCGATCTGAAGAATTTAGAAATGAATGAAATCTCTGCTTGCTACTGCATTCCATGCAAACACCAACTTAAAGGGGAGCACCACCAAAATTCAGTATTCCAATGTTATTTCCATGGCCTAGGGAAGTTCAATCAATATTTGTGAACATGAGTTACTCTGTCAAAGCCAGAAACCAGAGACGTCTCTAACTGGTGATGTCATTGCTTATAAAGTCTGGCCCATAGACAATGGATGCTTTTGTGCACCCACAGAATGTTTTTGTTCTTTTTTATACCCAAATAAGCAACAGAAAATGTACCCGTGGGTGCTTTCAATGTCATTTATATTCCTGATTCATTGTCTATGAAGCAGCTTCAGAATTTACACCCTATGACATCACAAGTTTGAGTTTTATCACTCTAGTTTTTGGTTTTGTAGAAGGGTTGTTCACATTTACCAGTATTTTTGGACTGTCTTAGATCATAGGAATAACGTATTTTTTTAAAAGTTGGTTTAGTTCCCCTTTAATATGTAATTTAACCGTAGCTGAAAACAGTCCTCTGGAAATGTGATAAACTACTATACTGACATTTTATTTCTACTGATGATTAACGTATTTACCTCTAGGAGTTATATATCAAAAATTGTAATTATCAGATTCTCTCAGAAAAGAAAAGACATTGCCATATTTGAGTTTTTTGTAAATGCCTTTATGACTCTGTCTCTGTTGTAAGTCTTTTTTATTTCTAAGATAAGTGTTTTTGAAATTGATTATTATAATGGGATTTCATTTTAAGCCACCTTGGCAATGAAATGTATGAATTTAAAACTTTGTTCAGACTTGTTCAGACAAACTGAACCCTGGCTTATTCACTCAAGGACGCCCAAGTGACTGATTTTACAGATTCACTACCAACATTCATTCATGGTAATGTATTCAGGCAGGAGGAAGAGACTGGGTGGCAAAATTTTACCTACTCTTTGTAATTATTTTTTGGTCTTTTGGCAGCTATTCTCTGGTTTCTATTGTGTTAGTGTCAAACAGGTGGTAGATGAAATGGTGTCTCAAGGAATAAAGCCAAATGATGCAGATTCTTTGACATATTTATTGTCACATTTCTGCTCATGGCAGTGTGTAATGGATGTTGGAAGTGGATCTGTATCCAGGAATTTTGATTAGTTACAAGCGACTTGCTAAGTCAGGCTTTGTTTCCCTAATTTTGGAATACAGCCGATCTCTCAATTGTGTGTGCATCCCTGGCAACTTGCCTATGAATGACACTGGTTTGTGGTGGTGTTTTGCTCTTTTCTAACTTTCTAACTTCCACACTAGCACTCTGCTGCACCCTTTGTCATATGACGTAGTAACCTGCATCCATTAGCTTTCTCTCACCGGTGAATCACGATTGTGGTGTGCCCTAAGAGACAGCCATTCAACACATTATCTGTAGTCGTGTGACTGTATGTAATTGAATTGAGTCAGCAGTGCTGGTGTGGCTAGCCCGGTGTTTGTCAAGGTTAATGATGTTAGGAGAGATTACTTTAACAGGTGTCACCACAGGGACCCAGCGACAGGGAGGAGGGGGGAGGATGAGTCTGAGAGCGTAGCCATGTAGTTGCAGGTTTTGCTGAATCATGAAGGGCCATAAGGTGCAGATGACATTGCAAAGTAGAAGCTTTAAATAACCTTCACTGTTCTTTTCCATTTTTAAAAAGCTTATTTGCATAAAAACTGTCATAGACCACTTTAGGTTTACGCTGACTCCCTGAAAGACTACAGTGAAATATGTTTCCCCTGATGGACATAATGAAGTGATGCTTGCTTTTCAGCCTCTTGTTACCTTTTGCTATTATTATTATTAATCTTTGTGGCCAATAGGATTATTTTTTAATATATATATATATTTCACTAGTTTTATGTAATTGTCTTTTGGAATATTTGAGGCAAATATAGATGTGCTGTCACATATTTTATGATATTTATTTTAGCAGTGAAGAGTCATCTTTCGCTGGGTGTGGTCTTGACAATCATTTGGCCAGCCAGTAATTCCACATGTAATAAATGCCAAAACCTTCATATAAAAAATATGAAACTACAGCTTCAGATTCGCCTTATCTCTGCATTTGTTGATAATGTACCATCTGTCCTCTATCACTGTCTGCTGCAGCTGTCTGTTAAGGGTTACAATGACAAACAGCACATCCTGCTAAAGAAGATCATTGAGAAGATGGCCACCTTTGAGATAGACGAGAAGCGCTTTGACATCATCAAAGAAGCGGTAAGCACTGACTGCAACTCCATCATCAGAACATGTTATGAGCCATGATCGATAAGACAGATGACTTTATTAAATGTCTCACTTTAACCCCTGAGTATTTAGAGCCTGGTTTACTCTGCCTCACAACACGAGCAGTAAACTAACAGCAGTAGGCATTTTAATGTGCTGCAGCAGTTTTCAAATACTTTTTTTCCATTTTAAGTCCAGCTCATAAAGTGTAGTTGTTGAACCGACTTTCCCTCCTCTTTCTCTCCGCAGTACATGAGGTCTTTGAATAACTTCAGAGCCGAGCAGCCTCACCAGCACGCGATGTACTACCTCCGTCTACTAATGACCGAGGTTGCTTGGACCAAAGACGAGCTCAGAGAGGCTCTGGACGGTGAGGATGGATCCTCTTAATCCCTTTTTTTTTCTCTTCACTGTCTCAAAGTCCCAGCCTTTGCGCTTATTACTCCCTTATCTACTGTGGGCCAAACTGAGTTCACTGAAATACGGAATAAAAGCATAGTCATTGGTGCCAGGTATTGTTTAAAAAATTGCAATGCCAATACCTGTACCCTTAAAATTATACCAATATGTTACCAAATTAGATACACATAATGTGAATGGAATGGCCTGTAGAATAGTTATGCTTTCATATGTTTTGGTGGTATTACCGACAGGGATTTGAAGGCGTATCAAAAACACTAGACTCCATTGAGAAAAACAGTAATTTTACTCCACAGAACAGTGGAGTTGCTGGTCTACCGCTGCCTCGATCAGCTGTTGTGTAAGGTAAAGTAGAGCAAATATTGAAATATAGAGTAAACTTGAACTGCAATTTATTTCTTTTCAAGTGTAAAATATGTTTTACTGCTGCAAAGGCCAGTTAAAATTCGATGAAGGTGTGCACATGACAGAGTAAATACATTTTCGCATTATCTGGGTGTTACTCCCTAACATGTTTACATGTATTTTCAATGTCCAATTTTAGTTGGACTAACGCAATCCTTCGACTTTTTCTAACATGTAAACATAATGAGTGACAGTTTAACAATAGAGTTGAGCCGTTTCTGTGTTCGTAGGGACAGTTGAATCTCTCAATGATGGATGCTAGCAGCTGTTGCCGCTGTGTTAGAGTATGCTAACTAGGCAGACGCTAGGCTCTAGGCTGTGGAGACGGCAGCAACAGAAAGTTTGCTTATCCGGTGGTGTGTAAGGACAGTCCGGCATCAGACCCCTGCTGGGATCGAATGCAGGTATTGATTGTTTTGAAACATCTCGATACTACTGTACGGGGTTATTTCAGTTAATAAGTTAAATTATTGAGTACCGATACTCAGCCCAAATAGGCAAGCCTGTCTTTAGGCAAGAACTGAGCAGGTGAAGCTTGGGATACGCAGCTAGTTGTATGAGGTTGAATAACTCCGTCACAACAACAAACAATGATCGACACGTCACTACTCAGTTTCAGTGTGTTTGCTTAACAGTTGATAGAGGGCTACTCTTAAGCTTCTGTTACCTTAAGTCTTTTCTTCTCTTCTGTTTTCTTCCTTAAATCCTCATTTGAATGCTAAGGCTGTTCTCCAGCAGATGCCTCCCTAGCTGCAGTCTTTCCTTTCCGCAGTGCCAGTCTGGAACCTGAAGGGCAGACTGCTATATTTTTACCATGCAGCTTACACAGACGATCCTCAAATTCACATGAGACTCAATTAACCTGCAGGGTCAAAGCCCTCAGCCCAGTCACCGGGGCCTCCAATTACCACGCCCTCTTTTACCAGTGTCCTTACCCTCCTGCTGTGCCCTGTATGGGGTCTAGGACACACACACCTCTTGTTTCCTAGTGTGTGTGTAGGTGTCGACACACAATCATTCAGATAGATTGTGTGTGTGTGTGTGTGTGTGTGTGTGTGTGTGTGTGTGTGTGTGTGTGTGTGTGTGTGTGTGTGTGTGTGTGTGTGTGTCCCTGTAGTGGCTCATCCTTGAATCTGGGTCAGATGATGCTTGAATTCAGATTGACCAGCCCACATTGAGACAGACTTAATTTTTATGTGCATGTTACTGAGTGTGTAAGTGTGTGTTTTGCATGATTGTCTTTATGTGTGACTGCTGTTGTCTTGTTCATGACAGGAATGCTGTGCGATGAAATCAAACACACTGCCGTTATTCGTTATTTTTTTCCCTGATTCAGTCTCAATAGCAGCTTGGTAAAATTGCTCGGGAAATTGCTCTTTGATTGATTGCTGTTGTCTGTGATCTGTATTCCAGATGTAACTCTCCCACGCCTCAAGGCCTTCATACCTCAGCTATTGTCACGGCTACATATTGAAGCCCTTCTCCATGGCAACATCACCAAGGAGGTTTGTCACTGTGTTTATACTGCTCGCCGAGGAAATGTTCTTTCCCTTTATATCGAAGCTTGAAGTTTTGTAAAATATGTGTGAGCTTTTCTCAGTTGATATTGAATACACTCTTTTATTCTGGAACATCTGAGTCACCTTCAGCTTTTTACCTTCCCTTCCAATGGTATCACAGAGGGAGGATTATTGTCAAAAACCTCTTATGAGATCCTGCGAGCAATTCACTCCTTATATGAGGTCTTGGCTGTCGCAGCACCCGCCTTTTGCTTTGTTATGATGACCGCGTCACAGTCTGGTGGAGAGAGAATTAGACTCAGCAGTGGGAGCGATGATCCATTTCTTCGTCAGCGAGCTATAGTGTAGGCAGACTCCTAAAGTGCCAGAGCAAGCACTGACCAAGTTTGGTGAAGAAGCCTGGTGATATGAGGCTGTATGATAGATGAGGTGTTCTGATGGGAAATATGTACTGGCCAATCAAAGGGCAGGAAATGTCACCATAAAACATTGATTTTAAAAATCAGTGATAATTACTTTCTTGTTGTTTTGAGGCAAAAACAACTTAACCTATTACAATCCGTACATGTACCCCTCTCCTCACATTAGAGTAATGAAACTTAGTTTCACAAGCACAATCTTTTCGTAAAATACATCGACCGCACCAGTGTGAGTGTCCGACCCCGAAACCTCTGAATCCCTTTCGTTGCTTAAATCTATCTAATATTCACAACCTACACACTTTAAAACAACATTTCAGCCTAAAATCAAAAGTACATATTTTACCTCTACCCTGTAGTGCTAGTTATCAGTTAAGATAGTTTTGGTGCGAGTTGCAAAGTGCTGGAGATTCGCTTTACCGACAAGTCTACAAACTCCAGATAAGGTGGCTTTATATTCAGGCCTCTTTTTTTTGTACATAAATATTTTTCAAAGGCTCAGTTATCTCAGTGACAAAAACCCATATTTCAAAACCCCTAGTGGTTTTGTTTTTATCTAAGAGGTTATGTGATTTATCTGCTACTGAAACTTCAAACTTTTAACCCACAGAATTAAACTCTTTTCTGCTGACGGTTAAAAACAAATGCTGAAAGTGTCCACAGTAAGGTCTGTGGATTATCCTGAGTAAGCAGTACATTATTTCTGGAACCTTTCTTTTTTTTTTTTGAGCACCAAATTCCATTCACTATCGCTGCACAAGTGTACCAACAAAAGTTTCTCAAACTTTGCAAATAAAATTAAATTTACTGCATGGACAGCTAACAAAGGGGGAAAATATACATTGGAATATCAAGTCAGACTCCTTGCAGTCTTTGAGGTTTAGGTTGAGAGAGGAATGCTTTACCTATGTGTACCACCAATTAGCAATCAACAAAGTGGGTATGGAAAAAGCCCAATGTCAAGACAGCTTAATTCTAGTCGCACACAGCTCAATGCAGCCTGTTGGGAAATGTCAGAAGCTATTCAGGGGAGTGTACAAAAAATAAATAACTGAAATTGGAGCCAGGCTAAGGGACAGTGTGCATAACAGAAAGGGGTTGATTAAGAAGACAGAGCTAATCATTCATGCTAAATGCTGTTTCTACAGACTAAAATGTTTTGCTCTCCCTCCCTGCCTGTTATCTCTATAGTCTGCTCTTGGCATGATGCAAATGGTGGAGGACAAGCTCATTGAGCATGCTCACACAAAGCCCCTCCTCCCAAGCCAACTGATTCGCTACAGAGAGGTGCAGGTTCCAGACGGTAGGTCCTGTACTCCCCCACATCACACACACACACACACACACACACACACACACACACACACACACACACACACACATCGGTTAAGCACTCTTCATCACCGTTTGCCAGTCATGCCTGTCTCCACGGTGACCATGCAGAACAGTCCCTACCCGCCGCTCCTGCCCTCGTCATCAGTGACGCTGTCTTGCGTTTGTAAAGACTTGATTAAATGCGACATCCCTCATTTCCCTCAGAGGAACATAATAGTCACTGACTGGCAATGAACGTCATCAGTCAAAATACGTACACACCTTCCACTCAGCTCAAAGATTAATGCACACACATGCCAAGCAAAGCACCTGTGCTGCCCCTCTGATTACATTTGGAAAGCTGAATGATGTGGAGAGGAAAACCAGAGCGGTGCAGGGGCCACCTGGAGACTTCCTGTGTCTCACCAAGGGATTTTCCAGGCTTGGCTCCAGGCTGCCAGTCGGACACAGAGCAGGAGCTAGGAGGAGGACATAAAGGATGTAAACACAAAGTTGGATTATGAAATGATGGACTGGCTGACGGTCTATTCGAGAAACTGGTTATTACTCTCGCAGCTGAAAGTTTTTGAGCCGAAAGTTCCCATGAATCTGTCCAATTATGCAGTCTTTGTTAAATGCATCTTGTGATCCAAATGTAATCAGAAAGATGTCCAAAAATCAAACATAATTTTGGAGCCTGCTATTACTCTTAATATAGATTGTCAGGCTTTCAAAAACAAGGACTCATTATAGAAAACAAAATCTTCAACTACACTTTTTCTTATTTTCTAAGATAAGATATAGATAAGAATGCTTTATTGATCCCCAGAGGGGAAATTCATGTTTTGCAGCAGTACAAGGTAAAGGGTAAAGGTCAAATACATGAAATACTGGCAAAACTGGCAAATTTATATGGTCAAAAATGATTGATTTGGCTTTTAAAGCAGTAAGTTGTGCAGTTTGCCATTGTGCCATACGAAAATATCCAGTTTTACCAAGGGGTGGGCGATATATCGTACTCAATGTATTTTGGCTCTCTCCATGAGGAATATATAAAATGACTATATCGCAAACATCGGATATAAATTTCCATATCATTTTTTAAAGCCGTGGCATGAGACTAGTTTTGCCGTTTCGGTTCTCTCCCTCTCACAGACACAAACACAAAAACGACTCTCTTACATGAAATATCACACACACACACACACACACACACTCTCCAACACCCACTTGGACATCTCCTGAGAGATGGTGTTAGAACAGGCAAAGTGTGTGTGAAAAATTAGTCACGTTCAGGAATGCTGTAGTAACAGTTCTCAAGGTAAGGAGTTAAACAGTAGTGTGAGCAGATGAGGTGTGTTTTTGTATATTCAGAGCTCCAGACAGCAACTACGTATATAGTTGCATTTTGCAACCATGACACATGAGTGCATCTTGCAAATACTATTAATAGCTAAGTTTATTTCCTGCTTATATAGAATAAATCTTTAAGTTTATCTGTGTCAGTGTAGCACTTTTTTTTTAACTTTTAGCAAATTTATAAATAGTGTGAGCAGATGAGGTGCGTGTTTTTGTATCTGCAGAACTTAAATCGCAACAGTTTAGTTGAATTTTGTGGTCATGGCGTACCATTGTGACTTGCAGATATCGATAATATACGAACTTAGAGCTGTTAGTTTGATTCAAGCTCACGGCGAATGAATCCTCATGTAACAGTTTAACTTTCTGCTAACTGCTAACATGTAACTGTTGACTGGAAGCTTCAAGTTCACAGCAAAAACATCAACACTTCCAGCCTGAAATGCCAGCCCAAAATTTCTTCACTTCACATAAGTGGTTTGGTTAATCAAAGCAATTACCTGCCCAAATTTGTTTTCTAACTTAACTAAAAGTTTTGGTGTTTTGAGAACAATACTGGGAGAGATATTTGGGGCTGTGGACATGACACTCCCCAAACGCAGAGCCGAAGTGCTTCATCAGCATGTGCATAAAGGCACCTGCATTACCCAACCTCAACTCGTCCATCATTCAAAGTGAGCTTGATCATGATGGACTCAAACAAAACTGAAGCTGAGCATTAAAGGAACCAGCTTTACCCATGCAAAAATGGATGGCTTCTCTCCACGTTCTCCTCAAAAGAAAATTTAAAGTACAGATAAAAGGCAAGAGGAGAGCAATTTGGAAGCACTCAGCAAAAAGCACAGTGTTGGCGTTCAGCAGAATGTCCGTCTGTGCCTTTCTGGAGAGTGTCACCACTGTCCTCTGACTGAACTCTCCTGTTGTACTCCGCTGCTCTCATCTGTGCCTCGAGCAAAGTGCTCTGGCATGACTGCATATCTACCATTGGGACAGCTCATCAGTTTTTTTGCAGACATCACTTGTTTTGCTTTAGGCAGCAGTGATTATGTTTTTGAAAGAACGGATTATGCATACAGGGATCATCATTTTGAATGGATTATATCGAGGTGTACAACCAGGCTGTTGAAATCCATTTCTGTGCTTATCTGATCACTGGGGAAAAGGATTCTTCTTCAGCTCCAGCTCAGTCGCTGCATTACATGCTCAGTGTCGTTCTCAACATGTCGCCCCACACCCAGTCACGTTCAGCAGAAAAACTTTTTATAGACTTTATTACAGGGTCCCTGCTGATCCTTAAAGAATATTTAAAGACACTGAATCTAACAATTCGGCCTTAATAAGTACAAAAATGTCTCGAATCAATCTTGCAAAAGTATGAAAATGCTAAGATATGGAAAGTTGAATTCTATGATTCCTTTTTTATTCTGTCATTGCACTGTAAAATAATTAACATTTTTTTAATGTAGATTTTTATTGATTTTTGCTTTTTCATCTGAAATTTATCAACTCAGTGCTCTGAATGTTGTCAGAGACAGCTAAAAACCCTAAATTAACAAGAATAGGAAAAAATATATCTATGTTAAAAATAACCTTGACTGTCACCTCTGACCCAATTTTTAAAAATAATTTACCGATGCCACTCGCATTTATGTCACGCAAAACAGAACAGCGAAACTAGCGACACATATTTTATTCTGGTAGGCATTTAAGTCTCAAATCGAACTTGCCTTAAACTGTAGGACCCCTGTTATAATTCAGATTAAATTTGCACACACATACCAGGAAGAAATTCAAATGCTTATCATATTCTGTCTTTTGTTTTCTTCTGTTTAATGAATACAAAAACATAAGATTACAAAGATATTCAAATGCAAATTACTTGAATATTCCTCTTTGTTCTTCATTGCCTGTATTAAATACTTAAATGCAAAATACATCTGCCCCTTGACTTGTCTTACTGCCTTTCGTCTTCAATTGCGATACAAACTGTGTTTTTTTTGTTTATTTGTTTGTTATTTCAGGCTCAGCTTGAGAGCCCTGCCTTTTCCCCTCTGTCAATAATGCATTTCCAAGTGAATGTGTTTACATGATATGGATGATGATATGATACAGTACAGAAAGGAAAAACATATTCTTCTTTTCCTCTCAGGCGGCTGGTATGTCTACCAGCAGAGGAACGAGGTGCACAACAACTGCGGCATTGAGATCTACTATCAGACAGACATGCAGACCACCCACGACAACATGCTGTTGGAGCTGTTCTGTCAGATCATCTCCGAGCCCTGCTTCAACACACTGAGAACCAAAGAACAGCTGGGTGAGTCTACATGTAGTGCATGTTGTAAGGAGCATTTGTGCAACACTTAAAAGAAGCGTTTATAACAAGAAACTTCTGTGGCGTTTGCATTAGATCTTACTACCGAGTTGTGAAGGTATTCTCTTTGAGAATTTTGCAGCTTTAATCTGCATTTGCTAATTAGATGCTTCTCTATAAAGACCAGAAACTGTGTAAGTATAGTTTCTAAAGTGCTGTCAACCCTGATATAATAACTTGGAGAATGAATGGAGTCTCTGAACCACATTTCCATGGAAGAAGCACTGTAATCATAGTGCTCGACCAAAAGTTAATAAGATAAATACAGAGACAATGAGGAGAATAAAACGAGGACAAAAACACTTCACCAAATCCTCACTGCAAAATGTTTCTGAAAGCACTTCAAAGGCTCTGTGATTATGAAGTTAGAAGTTTAGAGTAAAATGGACAGTTTCTCTGCACACGGTGTTCTGTCTGTCCTCTGTGTTGAGCTCCCACATATCTTCCCCTCTCCATCCCCTCCAGGCTACATCGTGTTCAGTGGGCCCCGGCGGGCTAATGGAGTGCAAGGCCTGCGCTTTATTATCCAGTCAGAAAAAGCGCCCCACTACCTGGAGAGCCGCGTAGAGGCTTTCCTGTGCACCATGGAGAAGTCTGTGGAGGAGATGAGTGAGGAAGCTTTCCAGAAACACATCCAGGCCCTGGCCATCCGCCGCCTGGACAAGCCTAAGAAGCTGTCTGCTGAGTGTGCCAAGTACTGGGGAGAGATCATCTCCCAGCAGTATAATTTTGACAGAGGTGAGCACTGCTTTTCACTTCACTGCTACTCTTCATTGTGTTTAGATGCAGTTCAAACGCTCCTTTTTAAAAAGATTTCAAAACTCTTTCTGACCTACCAGCTATTACAGTATAAAGAGCTTGTGTTACAAAGAAAATCAAATCCAGGTTTTTGAGAATTATCAAATTTTTGGTGAGTCCCAGAGGTGAGTAGGATGTTGCTTAGAGCTGCACAAACTGGGATCGATTAAAGCCTGAAATAATCTGCAGCCGTAGCACACCTCTCTCTTGCAGCACTCTCCTGAGTGCCATAATGGATTGTAATGGGCCTGATTCACTGGTAATCTGCCTAAAGCCCGGAGTGATGGCAACACTGAAAGGCTGCCAAGGGAGTGGGGGTGATTACTGATACCAGCGTTGTTTGAGGAGGGGAGGAGAGTCAGAAGAGAGGGGGCAGCTAACACGCCAAGGGCACAGAAAAACATATAACGCACGCCATTAGTCAGAGCTTACACACAGTGTGCTCCAACTGTGAGACAGCTGCTGTTGGTTCATTGTTCCCGTTAGCTGATTCAATCATCGTGTTTTTGCATGTTGTGTAAAGAGATGCTTATTTGACATGGTTAGACTCTGTTTGGTTTTCCACCAACTGTTCATGGCAGTAGAGACTGGAATTGATGGAGTTGATTTGAAGTCTTTCCAACGAGCAAAAATGAAAGTCATGGTAAACGATGTGGCAGCTGAAGTCTCGGACATCAGAGTTATCCGCAAGCAATTGAACACACCAAAAAGTAATATATTACCAGTGCTTTCAGTTGCATTATTTTGCAGCAACGGTAATAACTTCGACCAAAAATACAGCCGACTTTTACTATGATGGGTCACAAGTGTCAGGGAACTTTAAAACTCATATTTTAAGTTTAATAGTAAAAAAAAAACACTTTTTAATTATGCTGTCTGTGCTTGAACACATGTATTCACCCTTTGTCTGAAACACTATGCTTAGCACTTTCTCTGCCCCTCTTCCAAAAAGAGAAGTCTGCGCTGACTGGTCAGCGTTTGCAGCTCTTTTGTATCTCAGCATCTTGGCGCTGTCCTTGCAGCTGGGCAATGGCTGTAATGGAAAATAGTAGAACTTTTCACAGTGAATCAACAACCAAGATTACTTGTTTTCCTGAGGTTAGCATGTAGATAAATGTACAATAACAGTGTACTTGCAGTTAGGAATTACCTGTAATGCAGAATATCTGCACTTTGTACCACAAAAAACAAATAAAAGCTTCCTAACACAACTGGACATGTCCCAGCAGGAATACGATCTGAATATAGGGAGGAAATTGACAAAACTGGCAAACAGCTTGTTTGTCTGATGGTTGTCTGGAAAATCCAGCAAACTTTGAAGTGACCTTGTAGCTAGAAAAGAAAAACCTGTTGGACACCTAGTATTTAGAACAGTTTGAAGCCACAATTTGTGCTCACAGGGATTACTTTTCATACATTTTCCTCATTGTCTGAAACTTTGTCCATGTTTAATATGAACATCCCTCACTGTAACTCTATGACACCAAAATATGGAACAGTATGAACGGCTCACTCTGAAGTTTTTATGTTGAACCTCACTGATATAAACTGTTTTTCCTGTTATTTTGCAGATAACATTGAAGTGTCCTATCTGAAGACTTTGACAAAAGAAAACATAATGAACTTCTACAGGGTAAGTAGTACAACTTTTTGTCATGCAGTGTCTCTTCCCTTGACTATGTTTGACAGACGTTAAGCAGTAGGAGACACATTTCTCAGGGTGGCAGCGAGTCCTTAAAATAAAAAAAAAAATCAGATCCTACTTGTTCATTTTGACCTGACAACAATATGTTTAATTAGAAACGGTATATTTTCACTGTTGGTGTGTATTTCCATTGCAAATTTAATTTATATAATATAGAGCAATATTAAAAGGTCTTAAAGAGTTTTACATTTATTTTTTTTTATAACTGTAGACACCCTGGTCCCTTTGAAATGTCTGAGCTCAAACTGGCATCTGTTTCAAAACATGTGTGTTACATTTAATATTTATTATAAAAAATGTGTATTTCTCCCAAATTCACTTTAACAATTATGTTTACACACAGTAGGGTGATGGAGGTGTTAACTGAGAATCAGTTTAGTTTAACAGCTTCCTATTAAATAGCAAAGTCAGATATTGTAATCCTCGCATGCTTTAATGAGTGGATGTTAAAACCATAAACAACAAACAAATCTGAGCTTTGAGAATTTTTGCTGATCATTTAATATGGAAATAAAGACCTAATATTCCTAAAATTGCTCCCTTGGTGCATTTCCTCCTCCAGCAGCCACACTTTTATTTGAATAGCCTTAAATTATGATGCTCATTTGACTTTAATTGTGGTACTTTGTGGCTGTGCTTAATGCTGTAACACAGCAGCGGCGTCATCAGGAGGTAGCTACATAAATTACAGCAGTAACCCGCATTTTATGACACAGTAGAGTCATGAAATATTTCAGAGGTATTTTAATCCTTGTTAAATACATGTTTGAACTGAAATGTTATATTAATAAGTCTGTAATGAGGAAATTAGTAGTGACACACTCAATTGTCATTTCTGATGCATTTGTTTCAAGAGTTCAGGTTAGGGTTAGGCCATTGTACAGCTGTGACTAGGGATAGGCATTTTAAATAATTTTCATTTTCAAGTACTCGCATTAGATAAAAATAAAATTTAAAAAAATCTAATATAAGAATAGGGTCCTAAATGACCAACCAAGCAAAAATGCAGGTAGGGATTAGGGTTAGCCTACCATTCTGTGCTGCAGACTGCATATTTAGCTATGATATTCAAGTTTAACATATTGTTTGCAGTTCTTTTACTTTATTTTGTCAGAAATCTTTCAAAAATCTCTTTTATGCCTGGTCTTGATTCTGCATATATTGTTAGATCATGTGCTGCCTGACTGAAAAAACACAGAACGTTATCTGTATTGTATCTTTTGCTACATGGAGTTGTGCAGATAAATATGTGGCAGTTACATCACTGCATCCCTTTCAAAAAATGTAATTTTCCTTTATATATAACAGGTTCAATTTACACTTATATTTGTTATATGTGTTTTTGATTACTCCGTACTTTGATACTAATCTCTATCCTTAGTGTTGACATCACCTTTGTTTTAAACAGTATTTAAACAGAATTTGTTCACATTACTAACTGACAAATGGTTTGTTTAGTGTTAGACAGACTAACTGGACATTATTTGGGTGGTATGTTTTTTTTGTTATTGAACACATGGACTAACAGCTCGCTTTGTGAAAGTTTATTATTTATTCTTGACCTTGGAAACTGAAAACAATCCAAGGTTAGAATCCAGAAGAAGGAATCCACAACATTAAGGCTGGGCATAGTTTAAAAAAAATGCTATATAAATACCTTCAAGTGATATCAATACTGCTGGAGCACTGCTTTTGAAACTTTCTTGTTGCTGAACTTCACCACACCGCAGACTGTATGGGTTGTAAGTCCTGCTTACAAATGTAGGCATTGTTTGACTGGAGAAGTACTGGGGCATTTCAGTATCGAGTCCAAGTCCATTCAGTAGCTGTTCTGCAGCTTTTGATTATATCACACTGGAGTGTGCCCAGCTGTCATGGTAGCTCAAATTTATTTATTTTTCTGAGAGCTTAAAAGACGTTTCCACCCAAGGTGCATACAGAAAATAGAAATTTGGACACCTACAATGCCTTTACAGCTGGGTAACTTCCATCTGCTCATCAAGCGATAGGATCGAAGACACCTGAATAAAACTGAATTAACTCACAAAGGCATTCAGAGGTCTGCTGAGGCAGACTTAATCTCAGGGAAACACATTTTTTTTAACATTACCAGCTGTTCAAGCATTTACTCAGCTATTCCAGTTAAATTTAATCCATAGATAATTGTTTAGCTGCGTTAACCACCACATTTTGGATGAAGGAGCAGTGTGTCGGCCCAGTATACCGCATGAGCACACCACCTCCTCTGAATCCATTTGTGTGTGTGTCCAGACACACAGGGTTTTAGTGGATTCAGTCTGCCCTCCCGGCTTTCATCTCCTCCTGCCTACTGCTTCTATTCATAGCGGCGGAGGTGACACTGACACAGGACGCTCACAGCATATCAGCTGCCATAATGACAGCCAGCCAGCCTGTTTCAAGGGGGATAAAGGGCCAAAGACACATGGGCGCTGAAAGAATTGGCATTATCTCAGCCCAGCAGAAACTATTACAGGCCCCCATGCAGAATAAACCTAATGCATTTCTAATGTCATATCAGCCACAATCGCAAAAGCACTTTCTTTCTCGTTCTTTTTTTTTCGTTTTTGGTGGCTGGGGTTGACGCTGTCTGGCTGCAGACGAGCCAAATCTTCAGTCTAATATAATCCTCGGTCCAGAGACAGTGACGAGGCTTGACTGTGTCTCCACAGGGCTGTCAGAACTGATCCCAGACTCACTATGAAAATGACACGGTCATCAAGGCCACACCGAATTTCTTCTTCTGTGGTGGCAAGAGTTTTTAACGCAGTGATGAGACATTCCAGCTCCTTACACTAGCTATTTTTGGTGTTGGCATTTAATTATTGAATGAATTTTGGTCACAGTAATGATGCTGTTTGTCCTGGAAACAGTATCACCCAGCAGCAATGTTCCCTGCCAGTCTTAGTGCATCACCCTGCCTGTCTGTCCTCTCTGTGTCCCCGCAGGAACGGCTGACAGTAGAAGCCCCAAAGAGACACAAGGTGTCTGTGCACGTCCTGTCCAGAGAGATGGACTCCTGTGAGTATCTGTTCACGTGTTGGGTTCACGGGGCTTTATTTAGACGCTCACTGGGTTCATTCAGTGTAAGCTTAACGCGTGTGTCTGTGTGTGTTTACCAGGTCCAATAGTGGGAGAGTTTCCTGCTCAGAATGATGTCAACCTGGCCCCTGCTCCCTCCCTGCCGCAGGTAATGAGCATGCCTTTTCTTTGTGCTCCATCGTTTCCTAACCTGACAGCTGAGACATATTCACTCTTATTTAAGTTTTTGTTGTATGATATTTGAAACTTTAGTCCAAAAGGATAGGAAAGTAAAGTTCAAAACCTCAAAATAACAAAATATGAATATCTTAGAATCCTGTCTGGAGAAAGCAGGACACACTGTCAAAACAGTTTAAAAAAGTAGACATTTCAATTCCACACTGTTGGTCTGTGGATGAGACTCACTGCCAGTCTCCGTGCAGGACACTGGAATTTAATCCATCATATTGTCAAATCAAATCACATAAAATGTCCAGCAACAAGTGTGTCCTACTATCTCTGTGCCATAGAGCTCCATTGTCCGTTGTATAGAGCCACACTGTTTTATTAGTTGACATTTCCCCAAATCACCATGAGCCCACGCTGTAGTTTATTTAGAGTTGATTCCACATACACCAACCTACTGCAAGAAAATCTCATTAAAACACCAAATGTGTCTTAATCCACAGCTGGAAATAGTCCCCAACAAATGCACTATTTAATCCTGTTTGAGTAACCTAAAAACTACAGAGACCAGCTGTAGGAAAATACTGAGTTTTAAAAAAACCCGACATGTTATTAAATGTTTGCTGGGCTGTGGGGGCTGAGCATCACAGACAGGGTAGGGATGTGAAACACATTTGTTAGGTTTACATGCACAATAATATTCCTCTATAATTCAGAATATGACAGTATTCCAAATTTGATACAGATCATGTAAACAGCATTCTTCTGAATGTAGCATTTCCCAATAAAACATGATGAATATGCCGTTATTTTTTTGTTATTTTTGTTGTTATTTTGATGGCTGGGGAAGAAATGCATGCTCAAATAAAAAGCCCAGATTTCTGATTGGAAGGCGAAACACACCTGATGATTGAAAACAACAAAAGCATGAAATAATGGAAATGTTGCAGCAGCTGATGCTGATAACAGCACGCTGACTACATTGTAGGAGCTTCTGTTAAGAGTAGTACCCGTGCAGGTTTCCTTAACTAGTTGCTATGGAAACAATGCGCATGTAACTCTTTGTGCAGTTTTAGCAGGGCTGTGTCCTCAAAGGAACCGACAAAGCAGATAAAGAAAAGTGTGAAGACGTCACCGAGAATGCCACTCTGACCTGCTGATTGTTTTTTTTCCGCAGCCCACGTTGGTTCAGGACATGACTGAGTTCAAGAGGAGCCTGCCTCTCTTCCCCCTCGTCAAGCCTCACATCAACTTCATGGCTGCCAAACTGTAAGCGAGTATGGCAGGTCGACACGCAGCAGCACGGAGGCGCTTGGGAGAGCCACAGTGAGGGACCCCGCTCTGTTTCCCACCTGCAACCCTCCCGCCAGGAAGACTTTCATCTGACTGAGCCTGCGTGTGTGTGTTTGCGCGGGTGCATGTGAATGTGTGTGTGTGCACGTGTGGCAGGCTGGAGCCACTAGAAGAGATGCTTGGAAACAAATGCGTGTTATTTTGAATCACAAAAGTTAGCCGTGGTCGTCGACATAGCTGTGATAACGATAGAGGTCGCAGCAGGCTCACCTCATGTTCTGAGTCTCCGAAATGAGACGCAACACTCACACGCATCACAGTACTGTGTCGGCTGTCGTAGAGGAAATAGAAGCAACCTAAAAAAAATAGTAAAAAAAAAGACGAGGCCCAGATCCCTTTCAACAAGTTAAAGTGTAACACAGAACAGAAGCTTCACAGCAGGAGGCGTTTTCTTTGAATTATTCAGACATGCTGCTTTGAGAACAGATAGCTGGTTGATTGTGATGCACTGGGAGCTGTAGAAGTTAAAGAGCTCCATGAAGGTCTTTTCTTTTATTTGTCGGACTGGTTTGTTTTTCCATGTAACTCTCTGAAGCACCACGGCTCGGACAAATGGAATATTTTAGTCAAATTGATGCATTTCTGAAGAATATCTGCTTTATCATTATGGTTTTAATCCTCACAGGTTTTGAAATGTTGCTTGTAAACTGGTAAAATGTTGGGAGCCTTTGAGGAGCTGTTTGAGATCGCTGATCGCAGAGAGCCACGCCCACGACAGTTAATTTTTATTTTTTATTGCATTTTATGGTAGTATGTAATTAAGACACCTCAGGGGTACATCTATGCTGTTTTTTTAACATTCGATTTTACTAGTGATTAAAAATAAAAATTTTATCAATCTGTCATTAGTACTTAAAATTCTTATTGGTCCTCTCCGGCTTATTTTTGTAAAACTGAAAGGAAATAACAGCAACAGTATTTTTATTTTTCTCATTTTGTAAGCTCCAGGGAGATTGTAGTTCTTTTTACATTCTGTGTCTGCATGTGAGACTTTCTGCAGCTTGTGCCTTTCCAGGGGGGCATCACTTATTCTGTATCTGGCTGCTCCCGCTCTGAGTCCTGAAGGATCGAACCCCCCAAAATTTGCTGAACTCTGCTTTGGCACTTACAGCAGAGATGTTAAAAAAGCAGCTAGCCTTTTCCTCTTAATAGAAACATTTTACACTGATGTCTGAAAGGGGTTGAGAAAAAGCTCTAGTCTGGATTTTTTTCTGAATATATGCACTTCTCTCACTAAGCAATAACCTTAATGATGTGGACAGGGAACAGAGGCAGAGTGAGATGCGGCTCTGCCCTGCTGAGTAGCTGAATCCACCCCGAGCACAAAGCTCCAGTCTAAAGTGCAAAGAGGGCCGTGTCCCTTCTGAGCAGCTGTCGATGCGTGGATAGCGCCATGCAAGCTCAATCTGCGCTCTCAGGTGCTAACCAGCTTTGCCGTGTCAAACCACTGCTGGTGGAGCTGCCACTCTGTCCAAAGAGCCAAAAATCAGAGTTGAGATTTAATTTTTCCCCTCCCCACCATAGCTGCTCTCAGGCCGTTGTTCCCTCACATAATGCTGCAGTTTGAAAGAATGATTTTGGAGAGTTGTATGATTGTGCTGCATCAAAAGCTTCTTCAATGTTTTCCAGCATTTTGCTACGTCTCAACCTGATCAAAACCATTTCAATTTTTTTAACAATTATCATCTGCTATTCGCTCTTGTGGTCGAAACTCAAAGACAACCAGCAGCAGCTTACTTCAGTTATTCTCTAAATCCTCCAACCCGTAGCTCAACATCACGTGGGTATAGTGACAAAGCCGTTTTCATGCAGAAGAAACTAGCAACATTACATATCAGGCTTGTGTGGGCCATGCACTGTTTACCTTGTGAAGTACCTAGTGACTGGTTTACATTTAGAAAATCAGAAGCATATTTTTAATTTCAGAATGTCTTTGGCAACTCGAAAAAAACGGATTTGCCGGTGACATTTTGTTCTTTTTATCGTCTCCTGTGTGTTTGTAATTAATAAACTACTGAATGGATCAGACTGGGTTTTTTTTATGTTTTTAAGGCAAATTGGATAAAAACATCATATAATACTGTCGTGCCAAAACTTGATAAAAACTTCCTAGTATAATATGTCGTACAAAACAAATCATAGCATACTATGTGGTCTAAAAATGAATAAAATCATCAGTGTAGATGGTCATACAAAACATGGAGAAAAAAAAACGTCATGATAATATTTCCTCCAAAAATTTATAAAAGCTTCATAGTATAGTATGTAGTCAAAGAATAAATAAAAAATCAGCCAAAAAAACGATAAAAATGTCATGCTGTATTATATCGTCCAAAATAAACAAAAACAATGTAGCAGAAAGTCATTGTATATTACATTATCCAAAATATAATAAAAACATCACAGTAAAGGATGTCTTTCAAAATATCACAAAAACTGCATTGTATGGTATGTTGTCCAAAAATTCAGAGAAACGTCACAGTATAGTATTTGTTCCAAAAAACGAAAAAAGCATCATAGTATAGTATAGTATGTAGTTAAAAAAAACTATAATAATGTCATATATAGTATGTCATTAAAAACTGATTAAAATGTCATAGTATAATATGTCATTTAAAAACTGACACAAAGGTCATAGTATAGTATGTTGTCCAAAAATTTATAAAAACATCATAGTATAGTATGTTATTCAAAAAATCTATGAAAATGTCATAGTATAGTATGTCTTTCAAAAATTGATACAAATGTAATAGTGTAGTTTGGCGTCCAAAAAACTGAAAAAAAACGTCATGGTATAGTATGTCATCCAAAAACTGACACTTGGTCTGCTCCCGCTTTTCCACTTTGTATACTATGACACCCTCTACGAGCTATAATATGTCATTTTCAGCCATTTTTGGACATGTCAAAATTTGACATTTTTATGCATACTATACTATGGCAGTTTTGGCCATTTGTTTGAGATGCTAAATTCTGATGTTTTTGGCCTTTTTTTGGCTTTTATTTCCACTTTGACTTGTCTCTACAAGCTATAATATGTCATTTTCAGCCATTTTTGGACATGTTTAAATTTCACATTTTTCGACGTACACTACAATAGTGTTTCTTCCATTTTTTACACATTCTAAATTCTGCTGGTTTTGGTCTTTTTTGGCTTTGATTTCCACTTTGTTTACGATGAAATGTCTCCACAAGCTATATTATGTCATTTTCAGCCATTTTTTGACATGGCAAAATATGTTGGGTTTTTTTTTTGACATACTATACCATGGCATTTTCTGGCATTTTTTCCACATGCTAAATTATGATGTTGTTCGCCTTTTGGCCTTTCTTTTTATACTATGAAGCATTTTCAGCCATTTTTGAACATGTCACAATTTCACATTTTTCAACGTACTAAACTATGGCGTTTTCATCCATTTTTTTAGACATGCTATACTATGTAGTTTTCGGCATTTTTTCAATATGCTAAATTCTGATGTTTTTTTTTTTTTTTTTTTAATCTTTTTTAGCCTTTCTTTCCACTTTGTATACTATGAGACATCTCTACAAGCTATATAATGTTATTTTCAGTCATTTTTTGACATTTTGAAATATGATGTTTTTCTGACAAACTTTACTATGGCATTTTCTGCCACTTTTTCAACATGCTAATTGATGATTAATTAATTTTTATGCTGTTTTTACTTTTATTTCCACTCTGTATCCTATGACACGCCTCTACAAGCTGTTATATGTCATTTTCAACCATTATTGAACATGTCAAAATTTGATGTTTCTCAACATACTATACTATGGCGTTTTGACCATTTTTTCCATATGCTATATTATGATGGTTTCTGATTCTTTCCACTTTGTATATTGTGAGACATTCAGCCATTTTTGGACATGTCATAATTTGACGTTTTTCAACATACTATTGCATGGCTTTTTCAGTCATTTTTTCGACATGCTATATCAAGGTGTTTTTGGCCATATTTGCAACATTCTTTGAAACTGAAAGCAAGACTGAAGCGTCTTGCTTTCAGTCGTTATTTGAAGTTGGTTTGTGCTGTTTTTAGCCTTTTTCAGACGTGTCAAATTTTGACATTTTTTTTGCCTTTTTCGGTATTTTTTTCAACATGCTACTTCGAGGTGATTTAGGCCGTTTTTGCAAGATTCTATGTTATGGTGTGCCTCTGCATATTATTTGAAGTGGTTTTCTCCTCTTTTTTTGGGCCTTTTTTGGACGCCCTAAATTTTGACATTTTTTGCCATACTATAGTATGGCTTTTCTGGTCATTTTTTCAACATACTGTTTTAAGGTGTTTTAGGAGGGTTTTACAAAATTCTATGCTATGGCGTGCCTCTGCATGTTATTCTAAGTTGTTTTGTGCTGATATTAGCCTTTTTCGGAAATTTTGACTTTCTTTTGTTGCCATACCTTGCCTTTTTCGTCATTTTTTTTAACATGCATTATTTTGGTGTTTTTGTGTGTTTTTGCAACATTGTTTGCTGTGGCGTGTCTCAGCAGGGCATTTTATGTTGTTTTGAGGTGTTTTCAGCTGTTTTTGGGACATGTCATATTTTGACATTTTTGCCATACTATAGCCTTGCCTTTTTCGTCATTTTTTCAACTTGCATTTTTGGGTTTCTTTTCTATGTTTTAGAAATATTCTTTGCGTTGGCATGTCTTAGCACACTACGTTATGTTGTTTTGAGGTGTTTTCAGCTGTTTTTGGGACATGTCATATTTTGACATTTTTGCCATACTATAGCCTTGCCTTTTTCGTCATTTTTTCAACATGCATTATTTTGGTGTTTTTGTTTGTTTTGCAACATTGTTCGCTATGGCGTGTCTCAGCAGGGCATTTTATGTTGTTTTGAGGTGTTTTCAGCTGTTTTTGGGGCATGTCATATTTTGACATTTTTGCCATACAATAGCCTTGCCTTTTTCGTCATTTTTTCAACTTGCATTTTTGGGGTTTTTTTCTATGTTTTAGAAATATTCTTTGCTTTGGCGTGTCTTAGCACGCTACGTCATGCTCTTTTGAGGTGTTTTCAGCTGTTTTTGGGGCATGTCATATTTTGACATTTTTGCCATACTATAGCCTTGCCTTTTTCATCATTTTTTCAACATGCATTTTGGGGGTTTTTTTTCTATGTTTTAGAAATATTCTTTGCTTTCCCATGTCTTAGCACGCTACGTTATGTTGTTTTGAGGTGTTTTCAGCTGTTTTTGGGGCATGTCATATTTTGACATTTTTGCCATACTATAGCCTTGCCTTTTTTGTCATTTTTTCAACATGCATTTTGGGTTTTTTTTTTCTATGTTTTAGAAATATTCTTTGCTTTGGCATGTCTTAGCACGCTACATTATGCTCTTTTGAAGTGTTTTCAGCTGTTTTTGGGACATGTCATATTTTGACATTTTTGCTATACTATAGCCTTGCCTTTTTCATCATTTTTTCAACTTGCATTTTTCGTTTTTTTTTCTATGTTTTAGAAATATTCTTTGCTTTGGCATGTCTTAGTATGCTACGTTATGCTCTTTTGAGGTGTTTTCTGCTGTTTTTGGGACATGTCATATTTTGACATTTTGCCATACTATAGCCTTGCCTTTTCGTCATTTTTCAACATGCATTATTTTGTTGTTTTTGTGGGTTTTTGCAACATTGTTCGCTATGTCGTGTCTCAGCAGAGCATTTTATGTTGTTTTGAGGTGTTTTCAGCTGTTTTTGGGACATGTCATATTTTGACATTTTTGCCATACTATAGCCTTGCCTTTTTTGTCATTTTTTCAACTTGCATTTTTGGGGTTTTTTTCTATGTTTTAGAAATATTCTTTGCTTTGGCATGTCTTAGCACGCTACGTTATGCTCTTTTGAGGTGTTTTCAGCTGTTTTTGGGACATGTCATATTTTGACATTTTTGCCATACTATAGCCTTGCCTTTTTCGTCATTTTTTCAACTTACATTTTTGGGTTTTTTTTCTATGTTCTAGAAATATTCTTTGCTTTGGCATGTCTTAGCACGCTACGTTATGCTCTTTTGAGGTGTTTTCAGCTGTTTTTGGGACATGTCATATTTTGACATTTTTGCCATACTATAGCCTTGCCTTTTTTGTCATTTTTTCAACTTGCATTTTGGGGGTTTTTTTTCTATGTTTTAGAAATATTCTTTGCTTTCCCATGTCTTAGCACGCTACGTTATGCTCTTTTGAGGTGTTTTCAGCTGTTTTTGGGGCATGTCATATTTTGACATTTTTGCCATACTATAGCCTTGTCTTTTTCGTCATTTTTTCAACATGCATTATTTTGGTGTTTTTGTTTGTTTTGCAACATTGTACGCTATGGCGTGTCTCAGCAGGGTATTTTATGTTGTTTTGAGGTGTTTTCAGCTGTTTTTGGGACATGTCATATTTTGACATTTTTGCCATACTATAGCCTTGCCTTTTTTGTCATTTTTTCAACTTGCATTTTTGGTTTTTTTTTCTATGTTTTAGAAATATTCTTTGCTTTGGCATGTCTTAGCACGCTACGTTATGCTCTTTTGAGGTGTTTTCAGCTGTTTTTGGGACATGTCATATTTTGACATTTTTGCCATACTATAGCCTTGCCTTTTTTGTCATTTTTTCAACTTGCATTTGGGGTTTTTTTTTCTATGTTTTAGAAATATTCTTTGCTTTCCCATGTCTTAGCACGCTACGTTATGCTCTTTTGAGGTGTTTTCTGCTGTTTTTGGGACATGTCATATTTTGACAATTTGCCACACTATAGCCTTGCCTTTTTCGTCATTTTTTCAACATGCATTATTTTGGTGTTTTTGTGGGTTTTTGCAACATTGTTTGCTGTGGCGTGTCTCAGCAGGGCATTTTATGTTGTTTTGAGGTGTTTTCAGCTGTTTTTGGGACATGTCATATTTTGACATTTTTGCCATACTATAGCCTTGCCTTTTTCGTCATTTTTTCAACTTGCATTTTTGGGTTTCTTTTCTATGTTTTAGAAATATTCTTTGCTTTGGCATGTCTTAGCACGCTACGTTATGTTGTTTTGAGGTGTTTTCAGCTGTTTTTGGGACATGTCATATTTTGACATTTTTGCCATACTATAGCCTTGCCTTTTTTGTCATTTTTTCAACATGCATTATTTTGGTGTTTTTGTTTGTTTTGCAACATTGTTCGCTATGGCGTGTCTCAGCAGGGCATTTTATGTTGTTTTGAGGTGTTTTCAGCTGTTTTTGGGGCATGTCATATTTTGACATTTTTGCCATACAATAGCCTTGCCTTTTTCGTCATTTTTTCAACTTGCATTTTTGGGGTTTTTTTCTATGTTTTAGAAATATTCTTTGCTTTGGCATGTCTTAGCATGCTACGTCATGCTCTTTTGAGGTGTTTTCAGCTGTTTTTGGGACATGTCATATTTTGACAATTTGCCACACTATAGCCTTGCCTTTTTCGTCATTTTTTCAACATGCATTATTTTGGTGTTTTTGTGTGTTTTTGCAACATTGTTTGCTGTGGCGTGTCTCAGAAGGGCATTTTATGTTGTTTTGAGGTGTTTTCAGCTGTTTTTGGGACATGTCATATTTTGACATTTTTGCCATACTATAGCCTTGCCTTTTTTGTCATTTTTTCAACATGCATTTTGGGGTTTTTTTTTCTATGTTTTAGAAATATTCTTTGCTTTCCCATGTCTTAGCACGCTACGTTATGCTCTTTTGAGGTGTTTTCTGCTGTTTTTGGGACATGTCATATTTTGACAATTTGCCACACTATAGCCTTGCCTTTTTCGTCATTTTTTCAACATGCATTATTTTGGTGTTTTTGTGGGTTTTTGCAACATTGTTTGCTGTGGCGTGTCTCAGCAGGGCATTTTATGTTGTTTTGAGGTGTTTTCAGCTGTTTTTGGGACATGTCATATTTTGACATTTTTGCCATACAATAGCCTTGCCTTTTTCGTCATTTTTTCAACTTGCATTTTTGGGTTTCTTTTCTATGTTTTAGAAATATTCTTTGCTTTGGCATGTCTTAGCACGCTACGTTATGTTGTTTTGAGGTGTTTTCAGCTGTTTTTGGGACATGTCATATTTTGACATTTTTGCCATACTATAGCCTTGCCTTTTTTGTCATTTTTTCAACATGCATTTTGGGGTTTCTGTCCATTTTTGCAACATTCTACGCTGTGGCGTGTCTCAGCAGGGCATTTTATGTTGTTTTGAGGTGTTTTCAGCTGTTTTTGGGACATGTCATATTTTGACATTTTTGCCATACTATAGCCTTGCCTTTTTCGTCATTTTTTCAACATGCATTATTTTGGTGTTTCTGTCCATTTTTGCAACATTCTACGCTGTGGTGTGTCTCAGCAGGGCATTTTATGTTGTTTTGAGGTGTTTTCAGCTGTTTTTGGGACATGTCATATTTTGACATTTTTGCCATACTATAGCCTTGCCTTTTTCGTCATTTTTTCAACTTGCATTTTTGGGGTTTTTTTCTATGTTTTAGAAATATTCTTTGCTTTGGCATGTCTTAGCACGCTACGTTATGCTCTTTTGAGGTGTTTTCAGCTGTTTTTGGGACATGTCATATTTTGACATTTTTGCCATACTATAGCCTTGCCTTTTTCATCATTTTTTCAACATGCATTATTTTGGTGTTTTTGTGTGTTTTTGCAACATTGTTTGCTGTAGCGTGTCTCAGCGGGGCATTTTATGCTCTTTTGAGGTGTTTTCAGCTGTTTTTGGGGCATGTCATATTTTGACATTTTTGCCATACTATAGCCTTGCCTTTTTCGTCATTTTTTCAACTTGCATTTTTGTTTTTTTTTTCTATGTTTTAGAAATATTCTTTGCTTTGGCATGTCTTAGCACGCTACGTTATGCTCTTTTGAGGTGTTTTCAGCTGTTTTTGGGACATGTCATATTTTGACATTTTTGCCATACTATAGCCTTGCCTTTTTCATCATTTTTTCAACATGCATTTTGGGGTTTTTTTTTCTATGTTTTAGAAATATTCTTTGCTTTCCCATGTCTTAGCACGCTACGTTATGTTGTTTTGAGGTGTTTTCAGCTGTTTTTGGGGCATGTCATATTTTGACATTTTTGCCATACTATAGCCTTGCCTTTTTTGTCATTTTTTCAACATGCATTTTGGGTTTTTTTTTCCTATGTTTTAGAAATATTCTTTGCTTTGGCATGTCTTAGCACGCTACATTATGCTCTTTTGAAGTGTTTTCAGCTGTTTTTGGGACATGTCATATTTTGACATTTTTGCTATACTATAGCCTTGCCTTTTTCGTCATTTTTTCAACTTGCATTTTTCGTTTTTTTTTCTATGTTTTAGAAATATTCTTTGCTTTGGCATGTCTTAGCATGCTACGTTATGCTCTTTTGAGGTGTTTTCTGCTGTTTTTGGGACATGTCATATTTTGACATTTTTGCCATACTATAGCCTTGCCTTTTTCGTCATTTTCTCCACATGCATTATTTTGGTGTTTTTGTGGGTTTTTGCAACATTGTTCGCTATGGCGTGTCTCAGCAGAGCATTTTATGTTGTTTTGAGGTGTTTTCAGCTGTTTTTGGGACATGTCATATTTTGACATTTTTGCCATACTATAGCCTTGCCTTTTTCGTCATTTTTTCAACTTGCATTTTTGGGTTTTTTTTCTATGTTTTAGAAATATTCTTTGCTTTGGCATGTCTTAGCATGCTACGTTATGCTCTTTTGAGGTGTTTTCAGCTGTTTTTGGGACATGTCATATTTTGACATTTTTGCCATACTATAGCCTTGCCTTTTTCGTCATTTTTTCAACTTGCATTTTTTGGATTTTCTATGTTCTAGAAATATTCTTTGCTTTGGCATGTCTTAGCATGCTACGTTATGCTCTTTTGAGGTGTTTTCAGATGTTTTTGGGACATGTCATATTTTGACATTTTGCCATACTATAGCCTTGCCTTTTTGTCAATTTTCAACTTGCATTATTTTGGTGTTTTTTCTATGTTTTAGAAATATTCTTTGCTTTCCCATGTCTTAGCACGCTACGTTATGCTCTTTTGAGGTGTTTTCAGCTGTTTTTGGGGCATGTCATATTTTGACATTTTTGCCATACTATAGCCTTGTCTTTTTCGTCATTTTTTCAACATGCATTATTTTGGTGTTTTTGTTTGTTTTGCAACATTGTTCGCTATGGCGTGTCTCAGCAGGGTATTTTATGTTGTTTTGAGGTGTTTTCAGCTGTTTTTGGGACATGTCATATTTTGACATTTTTGCCATACTATAGCCTTGCCTTTTTTGTCATTTTTTCAACTTGCATTTTTGGGTTTTTTTTCTATGTTTTAGAAATATTCTTTGCTTTGGCATGTCTTAGCACGCTACGTTATGCTCTTTTGAGGTGTTTTCAGCTGTTTTTGGGACATGTCATATTTTGACATTTTTGCCATACTATAGCCTTGCCTTTTTTGTCATTTTTTCAACTTACATTTTGGGTTTTTTCCTATGTTTTAGAAATATTCTTTGCTTTGGCATGTCTTAGCACGCTTCGTTATGCTCTTTTGAGGTGTTTTCAGCTGTTTTTGGGACATGTCATATTTTGACATTTTTGCCATACTATAGCCTTGCCTTTTTCAACATTTTTTCAAGATGCATTTTTGAGTTTTTTTTCTTTGTTTTAGAAATATTCTTTGCTTTGGCATGTCTTAGCAGGCTACGTTATGCTCTTTTGAGGTGTTTTCAGCTGTTTTTGGGACATGTCATATTTTGACATTTTTGCCATACTATAGCCTTGCCTTTTTCGTCATTTTTCAACATGCATTATTTTGGTGTTTTTGTTTGTTTTTGCAACATTGTTCGCTATGGCGTGTCTCAGCAGGGTATTTTATGTTGTTTTGAGGTGTTTTCAGCTGTTTTTGGGACATGTCATATTTTGACATTTTTGCCATACTATAGCCTTGCCTTTTTCGTCATTTTTTCAACTTGCATTATTTTGGTGTTTTTTTCTATGTTTTAGAAATATTCTTTGCTTTGGCATGTCTTAGCACGCTACGTTTTGCTCTTTTGAGGTGTTTTCAGCTGTTTTTGGGACATGTCATATTTTGACATTTTGCCATACTATAGCCTTTCCTTTTTCGTCATTTTTCAACATGCATTATTTTGGTGTTTTTGTTTGTTTTGCAACTTTGTTTGCTATGGCGTGTCTCAGCAGGGTTATTTATGTTGTTTTGAGGTGTTTTCAGCTGTTTTTGGGACATGTCATATTTTGACATTTTTGCCATACTATAGCCTTGCCTTTTTTGTCATTTTTTCAACTTGCATTTTTGGGGGTTTTTTTCTATGTTTTAGAAATATTCTTTGCTTTGGCATGTCTTAGCACGCTACGTTTTGCTCTTTTGAGGTGTTTTCAGCTGTTTTTGGGACATGTCATGTTTTGACATTTTGCCATACTATAGCCTTGCCTTTTTCGTCATTTTTTCAACATGCATTATTTTGGTGTTTTTGTTTGTTTTTGCAACATTGTTCGCTATGGCGTGTCTCAGCAGGGTATTTTATGTTGTTTTGAGGTGTTTTCAGCTGTTTTTGGGACATGTCATATTTTGACATTTTGCCATACTATAGCCTTGCCTTTTTGTCATTTTTCAACTTGCATTTTTGGTTTTTTCTATGTTTTAGAAATATTCTTTGCTTTGGCATGTCTTAGCACGCTACGTTTTGCTCTTTTGAGGTGTTTTCAGCTGTTTTTGGGACATGTCATATTTTGACATTTTGCCATACTATAGCCTTGCCTTTTCGTCATTTTTCAACATGCATTTTTTTGGTGTTTCTGTCCATTTTTGCAATATTCTATGCTGTGGCGTGTCTCAGCAGGGTATTTTATGTTGTTTTGAGGTGTTTTCAGCTGTTTTTGGGACATGTCATATTTTGACATTTTTGCCATACTATAGCCTTGCCTTTTTCGTCATTTTTTCAACATGCATTATTTTGGTGTTTTTGTTTGTTTTTGCAACATTGTTCGCTATGGCGTGTCTCAGCAGGGTATTTTATGTTGTTTTGAGGTGTTTTCAGCTGTTTTTGGGACATGTCATATTTTGAAATTTTTGCCATATTATAGCCTTGCCTTTTTTGTCATTTTTTGCATTTTTGGGTTTTTTTTCTATGTTTTAGAAATATTCTTTGCTTTGGCATGTCTTAGCACGCTACGTTTTGCTCTTTTGAGGTGTTTTCAGCTGTTTTTGGGACATGTCATGTTTTGACATTTTTGCCATACTATAGCCTTGCCTTTTTCGTCATTTTTTCAAGATGCATTTTTGAGTTTTTTTTCTATGTTTTAGAAATATTCTTTGCTTTGGCATGTCTTAGCACGCTATGTTATGCTCTTTTGAGGTGTTTTCAGCTGTTTTTGGGACATGCCATATTTTGACATTTTTGCCATACTATAGCCTTGCCTTTTTCATCATTTTTCAACATGCATTATTTTGGTGTTTTTGTTTGTTTGTTTTGCAACATTGTTAAGCTATGGCGTGTCTCAGGAGGGTATTTTATGTTGTTTTGAGGTGTTTTCAGCTGTTTTTGGGACATGTCATATTTTGACATTTTTGCCATACTATAGCCTTGCCTTTTTCGTCATTTTTTCAACTTGCATTTTTGGTTTTTTCTATGTTTTAGAAATATTCTTTGCTTTGGCATGTCTTAGCACGCTACGTTATGCTCTTTTGAGGTGTTTTCAGCTGTTTTTGGACATGTCATGTTTTGACATTTTGCCATACTATAGCCTTGCCTTTTCGTCATTTTTCAACATGCATTATTTTGGTGTTTCTGTTTCTTTTTGCAACATTCTTCGCTGTGGCGTGTCTCAGCAGGGTATTTTATGTTGTTTTGAGGTGTTTTCAGCTGTTTTTGGGACATGTCATATTTTGACATTTTTGCCATACTATAGCCTTGCCTTTTTCGTCATTTTTTCAACATGCATTATTTTGGTGTTTTTGTTTGTTTTTGCAACATTGTTCGCTATGGCGTGTCTCAGGAGGGTATTTTATGTTGTTTTGAGGTGTTTTCAGCTGTTTTTGGGACATGTCATATTTTGACATTTTTGCCATACTATAGCCTTGCCTTTTTTGTCATTTTTCAACATGCATTTTTGGGTTTTTTTCTATGTTTTAGAAATATTCTTTGCTTTGGCATGTCTTAGCACGCTACTTTATGCTGTTTTTCGGTGTTTTCAGCTGTTTCTGGGACATGTCATATTTTGACATTTTTGCCATTCTATAGCCTTGCCTTTTTCACATTTTTCAAGATGCATTTTGAGTTTTTTTCTATGTTTTAGAAATATTCTTTGCTTTGGCATGTCTTAGCACGCTATGTTATGCTCTTTTGAGGTGTTTTCAGCTGTTTTTGGGACATGCCATATTTTGACATTTTTGCCATACTATAGCCTTGCCTTTTTCGTCATTTTTTCAACATGCATTATTTTGGTGTTTCTGTTCATTTTTGCAACATTCTACGCTGTGGCGTGTCTCAGCAGGGCATTTTATGTTGTTTTGAGGTGTTTTCAGCTGTTTTTGGGACATGTCATATTTTGACATTTTTGCCATACTATAGCCTTGCCTTTTTGTCATTTTTCAACTTGCATTTTTGGGTTTTTTTTCTATGTTTTAGAAATATTCTTTGCTTTGGCATGTCTTAGCACGCTACATTATGCTCTTTTGAGGTGTTTTCAGCTGTTTTTGGGACATGTCATATTTTGACATTTTTGCCATACTATAGCCTTGCCTTTTTTTTCATTTTTTCAAGATGCATTTTGAGTTTTTTTCTATGTTTTAGAAATATTCTTTGCTTTGGCATGTCTTAGCACGCTATGTTATGCTCTTTTGAGGTGTTTTCAGCTGTTTTGGGACATGTCATATTTTGACATTTTTGCCATACTATAGCCTTGCCTTTTTCGTCATTTTTTCAACATGCATTATTTTGGTGTTTTTGTTTGTTTTTGCAACATTGTTCGCTATGGCGTGTCTCAGGAGGGTATTTTATGTTGTTTTGAGGTGTTTTCAGCTGTTTTTGGGACATGTCATATTTTGACATTTTTGCCATACTATAGCCTTGCCTTTTTCGTCATTTTTTCAACTTGCATTTTTTTGGTTTTTTTCTATGTTTTAGAAATATTCTTTGCTTTGGCATGTCTTAGCACGCTACGTTATGCTCTTTTGAGGTGTTTTCAGCTGTTTTTTGGACATGTCATGTTTTGACATTTTTGCCATACTATAGCCTTGCCTTTTTCGTCATTTTTTCAACATGCATTATTTTGGTGTTTCTGTCCATTTTTGCAACATTCTACGCTGTGGCGTGTCTCAGCAGGGTATTTTATGTTGTTTTGAGGTGTTTTCAGCTGTTTTTGGGACATGTCATATTTTGACATTTTTGCCATACTATAGCCTTGCCTTTTTCGTCATTTTTTCAACATGCATTATTTTGGTGTTTTTGTTTGTTTTTGCAACATTGTTCGCTATGGCGTGTCTCAGCAGGGTATTTTATGTTGTTTTGAGGTGTTTTCAGCTGTTTTTGGGACATGTCATATTTTGACATTTTTGCCATACTATAGCCTTGCCTTTTTTGTCATTTTTTCAACATGCATTTTTGGGTTTTTTTTCTATGTTTTAGAAATATTCTTTGCTTTGGCATGTCTTAGCACGCTACATTATGCTCTTTTGAGGTGTTTTCAGCTGTTTTTGGGACATGTCATGTTTTGACATTTTTGCCATACTATAGCCTTGCCTTTTTCATCATTTTTTCAAGATGCATTTTTGAGTTTTTTTTCTATGTTTTAGAAATATTCTTTGCTTTGGCATGTCTTAGCACGCTATGTTATGCTCTTTTGAGGTGTTTTCAGCTGTTTTTGGGACATGTCATATTTTGACATTTTTGCCATACTATAGCCTTGCCTTTTTCGTCATTTTTTCAACATGCATTATTTTGGTGTTTCTGTCCATTTTTGCAACATTCTACGCTGTGGCGTGTCTCAGCAGGGTATTTTATGTTGTTTTGAGGTGTTTTCAGCTGTTTTTGGGACATGTCATATTTTGACATTTTTGCCATACTATAGCCTTGCCTTTTTTGTCATTTTTTCAACTTGCATTTTTTGGTTTTTTTTCTATGTTTTAGAAATATTCTTTGCTTTGGCATGTCTTAGCACGCTACGTTATGCTCTTTTGAGGTGTTTTCAGCTGTTTTTGGGACATGTCATGTTTTGACATTTTTGCCATACTATAGCCTTGCCTTTTTCGTCATTTTTTCAAGATGCATTTTTGAGTTTTTTTTCTATGTTTTAGAAATATTCTTTGCTTTGGCATGTCTTAGCACGCTACATTATGCTCTTTTGAGGTGTTTTCAGCTGTTTTTGGGACATGTCATGTTTTGACATTTTTGCCATACTATAGCCTTGCCTTTTTCGTCATTTTTTCAACATGCATTATTTTGGTGTTTTTGTTTGTTTTTGCAACATTGTTCGCTGTGGCGTGTCTCAGCAGGGTATTTTATGTTGTTTTGAGGTGTTTTCAGCTGTTTTTGGGACATGTCATATTTTGACATTTTTGCCATACTATAGCCTTGCCTTTTTTGTCATTTTTTCAACTTGCATTTTTGGGTTTTTTTTCTATGTTTTAGAAATATTCTTTGCTTTGGCATGTCTTAGCACGCTACGTTATGCTCTTTTGAGGTGTTTTCAGCTGTTTTTGGGACATGTCATATTTTGACATTTTTGCCATACTATAGCCTTGCCTTTTTCGTCATTTTTTCAACTTGCATTTTTTTGGATTTTTTCTATGTTTTAGAAATATTCTTTGCTTTGGCATGTCTTAGCATGCTACGTTATGCTTTTTTGAGGTGTTTTCAGATGTTTTTGGGACATGTCATATTTTGACATTTTTGCCATACTATAGCCTTGCCTTTTTCGTCATTTTTTCAACTTGCATTATTTTGGTGTTTTTTTCTATGTTTTAGAAATATTCTTTGCTTTGGCATGTCTTAGCACGCTACGTTATGCTCTTTTGAGGTGTTTTCAGCTGTTTTTGGGACATGTCATATTTTGACATTTTTGCCATACTATAGCCTTGCCTTTTTCGTCATTTTTTCAAGATGCATTTTTGAGTTTTTTTTCTATGTTTTAGAAATATTCTTTGCTTTGGCATGTCTTAGCACGCTACGTTATGCTCTTTTGAGGTGTTTTCAGCTGTTTTTGGGACATGTCATATTTTGACATTTTGCCATACTATAGCCTTGCCTTTTTTCGTCATTTTTTCAACATGCATTATTTTGGTGTTTTTGTTTGTTTTTGCAACATTCTACGCTGTGGCGTGTCTCAGCAGGGTATTTTATGTTGTTTTGAGGTGTTTTCAGCTGTTTTTGGGACATGTCATGTTTTGACATTTTTGCCATACTATAGCCTTGCCTTTTTCGTCATTTTTTCAACATGCATTATTTTGGTGTTTTTGTTTGTTTTTGCAACATTGTTCGCTATGGCGTGTCTCAGCAGGGTATTTTATGTTGTTTTGAGGTGTTTTCAGCTGTTTTTGGGACATGTCATATTTTGACATTTTGCCATACTATAGCCTTGCCTTTTTGTCATTTTTCAACTTGCATTTTTGGGTTTTTTCTATGTTTTAGAAATATTCTTTGCTTTGGCATGTCTTAGCACGCCACGTTATGCTCTTTTGAGGTGTTTTCAGCTGTTTTGGGACATGTCATATTTTGATATTTTTGCCATACTATAGCCTTGCCTTTTTTGTCATTTTTTCAACTTGCATTTTTGGGTTTTTTTCCTATGTTTTAGAAATATTCTTTGCTTTGGCATGTCTTAGCACGCTACGTTTTGCTCTTTTGAGGTGTTTTCAGCTGTTTTTGGGACATGTCATATTTTGACATTTTTGCCATACTATAGCCTTGCCTTTTTCGTCATTTTTTCAAGATGCATTTTTGAGTTTTTTTTCTATGTTTTAGAAATATTCTTTGCTTTGGCATGTCTTATACGCCACGTTATGCTCTTTTGAGGTGTTTTCAGCTGTTTTTGGGACATGTCATATTTTGACATTTTTGCCATACTATAGCCTTGCCTTTTTCGTCATTTTTTCAACATGCATTATTTTGGTGTTTTTGTTTGTTTTGCAACCTTGTTCGCTATATGTGTCTCAGCAGGGTATTTTATGTTGTTTTGAGGTGTTTTCAGCTGTTTTTGGGACATGTCATATTTTGACATTTTTGCCATACTATAGCCTTGCCTTTTTCGTCATTTTTTCAACTTGCATTATTTTGGTGTTTTTTTTCTATGTTTTAGAAATATTCTTTGCTTTGGCATGTCTTAGCACGCTACGTTTTGCTCTTTTGAGGTGTTTTCAGCTGTTTTTGGGACATGTCATATTTTGACATTTTTGCCATACTATAGCCTTTCCTTTTTCGTCATTTTTTCAACATGCATTATTTTGGTGTTTTTGTTTGTTTTTGCAACTTTGTTCGCTATGGCGTGTCTCAGCAGGGTTATTTATGTTGTTTTGAGGTGTTTTCAGCTGTTTTTGGGACATGTCATATTTTGACATTTTTGCCATACTATAGCCTTGCCTTTTTTGTCATTTTTTCAACTTGCATTTTTGGGTTTTTTTTCTATGTTTTAGAAATATTCTTTGCTTTGGCATGTCTTAGCACGCTACATTATGCTCTTTTGAGGTGTTTTCAGCTGTTTTTGGGACATGTCATATTTTGACATTTTTGCCATACTATAGCCTTGCCTTTTTCGTCATTTTTTCAACATGCATTATTTTGGTGTTTCTGTCCATTTTTGCAACATTCTACGCTGTGGCGTGTCTCAGCAGGGTATTTTATGTTGTTTTGAGGTGTTTTCAGCTGTTTTTGGGACATGTCATATTTTGACATTTTTGCCATACTATAGCCTTGCCTTTTTCGTCATTTTTTCAACTTGCATTTTTGGGTTTTTTTTCTATGTTTTAGAAATATTCTTTGCTTTGGCATGTCTTAGCATGCTACGTTATGCTCTTTTGAGGTGTTTTCAGCTGTTTTTGGGACATGTCATATTTTGACATTTTTGCCATACTATAGCCTTGCCTTTTTCGTCATTTTTTCAACTTGCATTTTTGGGTTTTTTTTCTATGTTTTAGAAATATTCTTTGCTTTGGCATGTCTTAGCACGCTACGTTATGCTCTTTTGAGGTGTTTTCAGCTGTTTTTGGGACATGTCATATTTTGACATTTTTGCCATACTATAGCCTTGCCTTTTTCGTCATTTTTTCAACTTGCATTTTTGGTTTTTTTTTTCTATGTTTTAGAAATATTCTTTGCTTTGGCTTGTCTTAGCACGCCTTTTGCTCTTTTGAGGTGTTTTCAGCTGTTTTTGGGACATGTCATATTTTGACATTTTTGCCATACTATAGCCTTGCCTTTTTCGTCATTTTTTCAACATGCATTATTTTGGTGTTTTTGTTTGTTTTTGCAACATTGTTCGCTATGGCGTGTCTCAGCAGGGTATTTTATGTTGTTTTGAGGTGTTTTCAGCTGTTTTTGGGACATGTCATATTTTGACATTTTTGCCATACTATAGCCTTGCCTTTTTTGTCATTTTTTCAACTTGCATTTTTGGGTTTTTTTCTATGTTTTAGAAATATTCTTTGCTTTGGCATGTCTTAGCACGCTACGTTATGCTCTTTTGAGGTGTTTTCAGCTGTTTTTGGGACATGTCATATTTTGACATTTTTGCCATACTATAGCCTTGCCTTTTTCATCATTTTTTCAAGATGCATTTTTGAGTTTTTTTTCTATGTTTTAGAAATATTCTTTGCTTTGGCATGTCTTAGCACGCTACGTTATGCTCTTTTGAGGTGTTTTCAGCTGTTTTTGGGACATGTCATATTTTGACATTTTGCCATACTATAGCCTTGCCTTTTTCGTCATTTTTTCAACTTGCATTATTTTGGTGTTTTTTTCTATGTTTTAGAAATATTCTTTGCTTTGGCATGTCTTAGCACGCTACGTTTTGCTCTTTTGAGGTGTTTTCAGCTGTTTTTGGGACATGTCATATTTTGACATTTTTGCCATACTATAGCCTTGCCTTTTTCGTCATTTTTTCAACATGCATTATTTTGGTGTTTTTGTTTGTTTTTGCAACTTTGTTCGCTATGGCGTGTCTCAGCAGGGTTATTTATGTTGTTTTGAGGTGTTTTCAGCTGTTTTTGGGACATGTCATATTTTGACATTTTTGCCATACTATAGCCTTGCCTTTTTCGTCATTTTTTCAACTTGCATTTTTGGGTTTTTTTTCTATGTTTTAGAAATATTCTTTGCTTTGGCATGTCTTAGCACGCTACATTATGCTCTTTTGAGGTGTTTTCAGCTGTTTTTGGGACATGTCATATTTTGACATTTTTGCCATACTATAGCCTTGCCTTTTTCGTCATTTTTTCAACATGCATTATTTTGGTGTTTCTGTCCATTTTTGCAACATTCTACGCTGTGGCGTGTCTCAGCAGGGTATTTTATGTTGTTTTGAGGTGTTTTCAGCTGTTTTTGGGACATGTCATATTTTGACATTTTTGCCATACTATAGCCTTGCCTTTTTCGTCATTTTTTCAACTTGCATTTTTGGGTTTTTTTTCTATGTTTTAGAAATATTCTTTGCTTTGGCATGTCTTAGCATGCTACGTTATGCTCTTTTGAGGTGTTTTCAGCTGTTTTTGGGACATGTCATATTTTGACATTTTTGCCATACTATAGCCTTGCCTTTTTCGTCATTTTTTCAACATGCATTATTTTGGTGTTTCTGTCCATTTTTGCAACATTCTACGCTGTGGCGTGTCTCAGCAGGGTATTTTATGTTGTTTTGAGGTGTTTTCAGCTGTTTTTGGGACATGTCATATTTTGACATTTTTGCCATACTATAGCCTTGCCTTTTTTGTCATTTTTTCAACTTGCATTTTTGGGGTTTTTTTCTATGTTTTAGAAATATTCTTTGCTTTGGCATGTCTTAGCACGCTACATTATGCTCTTTTGAGGTGTTTTCAGCTGTTTTTGGGACATGTCATATTTTGACATTTTTGCCATACTATAGCCTTGCCTTTTTCGTCATTTTTTCAACATGCATTATTTTGGTGTTTCTGTCCATTTTTGCAACATTCTTCGCTGTGGCGTGTCTCAGCAGGGTATTTTATGTTGTTTTGAGGTGTTTTCAGCTGTTTTTGGGACATGTCATATTTTGACATTTTTGCCATACTATAGCCTTGCCTTTTTCGTCATTTTTTCAACTTGCATTTTTGGGGTTTTTTTCTATGTTTTAGAAATATTCTTTGCTTTGGCATGTCTTAGCACGCTACGTTATGCTCTTTTGAGGTGTTTTCAGCTGTTTTTGGGACATGTCATATTTTGACATTTTTGCCATACTATAGCCTTGCCTTTTTTGTCATTTTTTCAACTTGCATTTTTTTGGTTTTTTTCTATGTTTTAGAAATATTCTTTGCTTTGGCATGTCTTAGCATGCTACGTTATGCTCTTTTGAGGTGTTTTCAGCTGTTTTTGGGACATGTCATATTTTGACATTTTTGCCATACTATAGCCTTGCCTTTTTCGTCATTTTTTCAACATGCATTATTTTGGTGTTTTTGTTTGTTTTTGCAACTTTGTTCGCTATGGCGTGTCTCAGCAGGGTTATTTATGTTGTTTTGAGGTGTTTTCAGCTGTTTTTGGGACATGTCATATTTTGACATTTTTGCCATACTATAGCCTTGCCTTTTTGTCATTTTTCAACTTGCATTTATTGGGGTTTTTTTCTATGTTTTAGAAATATTCTTTGCTTTGGCATGTCTTAGCACGCTACATTATGCTCTTTTGAGGTGTTTTCAGCTGTTTTTGGGACATGTCATGTTTTGACATTTTTGCCATACTATAGCCTTGCCTTTTCATCATTTTTCAAGATGCATTTTTGGGTTTTTTTTCTATGTTTTAGAAATATTCTTTGCTTTGGCATGTCTTAGCACGCTACGTTATGCTCTTTTGAGGTGTTTTCAGCTGTTTTTGGGACATGTCATATTTTGACATTTTTGCCATACTATAGCCTTGCCTTTTTCGTCATTTTTTCAACTTGCATTATTTTGGTGTTTTTTTTCTATGTTTTAGAAATATTCTTTGCTTTGGCATGTCTTAGCACGCCACGTTATGTTGCTCTTTTGAGGTGTTTTCAGCTGTTTTTGGGACATGTCATATTTTGACATTTTTGCCATACTATAGCCTTGCCTTTTTCGTCATTTTTTCAACATGCATTATTTTGGTGTTTTTGTTTGTTTTTGCAACTTTGTTCGCTATGGCGTGTCTCAGCAGGGTTATTTATGTTGTTTTGAGGTGTTTTCAGCTGTTTTTGGGACATGTCATGTTTTGACATTTTTGCCATACTATAGCCTTGCCTTTTTTGTCATTTTTTCAACTTGCATTTTTGGGTTTTTTTTCTATGTTTTAGAAATATTCTTTGCTTTGGCATGTCTTAGCACGCTACGTTATGCTCTTTTGAGGTGTTTTCAGCTGTTTTTGGGACATGTCATATTTTGACATTTTGCCATACTATAGCCTTGCCTTTTTTTCATTTTTTCAACATGCATTATTTTGGTGTTTCTGTCCATTTTGCAACATTCACGCTGTGGCGTGTCTCAGCAGGGTATTTTATGTTGTTTTGAGGTGTTTTCAGCTGTTTTTGGGACATGTCATATTTTGACATTTTGCCATACTATAGCCTTGCCTTTTTCATCATTTTTTCAACTTGCATTTTTTTGGTTTTTTTCTATGTTTTAGAAATATTCTTTGCTTTGGCATGTCTTAGCATGCTACGTTATGCTCTTTTGAGGTGTTTTCAGCTGTTTTTGGGACATGTCATATTTTGACATTTTTGCCATACTATAGCCTTGCCTTTTCGTCATTTTTTCAACATGCATTATTTTGGTGTTTCTGTCCATTTTTGCAACATTCTTCGCTGTGGCGTGTCTCAGCAGGGTATTTTATGTTGTTTTGAGGTGTTTTCAGCTGTTTTTGGGACATGTCATATTTTGACATTTTTGCCATACTATAGCCTTGCCTTTTTTGTCATTTTTTCAACTTGCATTTTTGGGTTTTTTTTCTATGTTTTAGAAATATTCTTTGCTTTGGCATGTCTTAGCACGCTTCATTATGCTCTTTTGAGGTGTTTTCAGCTGTTTTTGGGACATGTCATATTTTGACATTTTGCCATACTATAGCCTTGCCTTTTTCGTCATTTTTCAACATGCATTATTTTGGTGTTTCTGTCCATTTTGCAACATTCTTGCTGTGGCGTGTCTCAGCAGGGTATTTTATGTTGTTTTGAGGTGTTTTCAGCTGTTTTTGGGACATGTCATATTTTGACATTTTTGCCATACTATAGCCTTGCCTTTTTCGTCATTTTTTCAACTTGCATTTTTGGGTTTTTTTTCTATGTTTTAGAAATATTCTTTGCTTTGGCATGTCTTAGCATGCTACGTTATGCTCTTTTGAGGTGTTTTCAGCTGTTTTTGGGACATGTCATATTTTGACATTTTTGCCATACTATAGCCTTGCCTTTTTCGTCATTTTTTCAACTTGCATTTTTTTGGTTTTTTTCTATGTTTTAGAAATATTCTTTGCTTTGGCATGTCTTAGCACGCTACGTTATGCTCTTTTGAGGTGTTTTCAGCTGTTTTTGGGACATGTCATATTTTGACATTTTTGCCATACTATAGCCTTGCCTTTTTCATCATTTTTCAACTTGCATTATTTTGGTGTTTTTTCTATGTTTTAGAAATATTCTTTGCTTTGGCATGTCTTAGCACCATTCGTTTTGCTCTTTTGAGGTGTTTTCAGCTGTTTTTGGGACATGTCATATTTTGACATTTTTGCCATACTATAGCCTTTCCTTTTTTCGTCATTTTTCAACATGCATTATTTTGGTGTTTTTGTTTGTTTTTGCAACTTTGTTCGCTATGGCGTGTCTCAGCAGGGTTATTTATGTTGTTTTGAGGTGTTTTCAGCTGTTTTTGGGACATGTCATATTTTGACATTTTTGCCATACTATAGCCTTGCCTTTTTTGTCATTTTTTCAACTTGCATTTTGGGGGTTTTTTTTCTATGTTTTAGAAATATTCTTTGCTTTGGCATGTCTTAGCACGCTACGTTATGCTCTTTTGAGGTGTTTTCAGCTGTTTTTGGGACATGTCATATTTTGACATTTTTGCCATACTATAGCCTTGCCTTTTTCGTCATTTTTTCAACTTGCATTTTTGGGTTTTTTTCCTATGTTTTAGAAATATTCTTTGCTTTGGCATGTCTTAGCATGCTACGTTATGCTCTTTTGAGGTGTTTTCAGCTGTTTTTGGGACATGTCATATTTTGAAATTTTTGCCATATTATAGCCTTGCCTTTTTTGTCATTTTTTGCATTTTTGTGTTTTTTTTCTTTGTTTTAGAAATATTCTTTGCTTTGGCATGTCTTAGCATGCTACGTTATGCTTTTTGAGGTGTTTTCAGCTGTTTTTGGGACATGTCATATTTTGACATTTTTGCCATACTATAGCCTTGCCTTTTTCGTCATTTTTTCACTTGCATTTTTTTGGGTTTTTTTCTATGTTTTAGAAATATTCTTTGCTTTGGCATGTCTTAGCAGGCCACGTTATGCTCTTTTGAGGTGTTTTCAGCTGTTTTTGGGACATGTCATGTTTTGACATTTTGCCATACTATAGCCTTGCCTTTTTCGTCATTTTTTCAACATGCATTATTTTGGTGTTTTTGTTTGTTTTTGCAACATTGTTCGCTATGGCGTGTCTCAGCAGGGTATTTTATGTTGTTTTGAGGTGTTTTCAGCTGTTTTTGGGACATGTCATATTTTGACATTTTTGCCATACTATAGCCTTGCCTTTTTTGTCATTTTTTCAACTTGCATTTTTGGGTTTTTTTTCTATGTTTTAGAAATATTCTTTGCTTTGGCATGTCTTAGCACGCTACATTATGCTCTTTTGAGGTGTTTTCAGCTGTTTTTGGGACATGTCATGTTTTGACATTTTTGCCATACTATAGCCTTGCCTTTTCATCATTTTTCAAGATGCATTTTGAGTTTTTTTCTATGTTTTAGAAATATTCTTTGCTTTGGCATGTCTTAGCACGCTACGTTATGCTCTTTTGAGGTGTTTTCAGCTGTTTTTGGGACATGTCATATTTTGACATTTTTGCCATACTATAGCCTTGCCTTTTTTGTCATTTTTTCAACTTGCATTATTTTGGTGTTTTTTTCTATGTTTTAGAAATATTCTTTATTTGGCATGTCTTAGCACGCTACGTTTTGCTCTTTTGAGGTGTTTTCAGCTGTTTTTGGGACATGTCATATTTTGACATTTTTGCCATACTATAGCCTTGCCTTTTTCGTCATTTTTTCAACATGCATTATTTTGGTGTTTTTGTTTGTTTTTGCAACTTTGTTCGCTATGGCGTGTCTCAGCAGGGTTATTTATGTTGTTTTGAGGTGTTTTCAGCTGTTTTTGGGACATGTCATGTTTTGACATTTTTGCCATACTATAGCCTTGCCTTTTTTGTCATTTTTTCAACTTGCATTTTTGGGTTTTTTTCCTATGTTTTAGAAATATTCTTTGCTTTGGCATGTCTTAGCACGCTACGTTTTGCTCTTTTGAGGTGTTTTCAGCTGTTTTTGGGACATGTCATATTTTGACATTTTTGCCATACTATAGCCTTGCCTTTTTCGTCATTTTTTCAACATGCATTATTTTGGTGTTTCTGTCCATTTTTGCAACATTCTACGCTGTGGCGTGTCTCAGCAGGGTATTTTATGTTGTTTTGAGGTGTTTTCAGCTGTTTTTGGGACATGTCATATTTTGACATTTTTGCCATACTATAGCCTTGCCTTTTTCGTCATTTTTTCAACTTGCATTTTTGGGTTTTTTCTATGTTTTAGAAATATTCTTTGCTTTGGCATGTCTTAGCATGCTACGTTATGCTCTTTTGAGGTGTTTTCAGCTGTTTTTGGGACATGTCATATTTTGACATTTTTGCCATACTATAGCCTTGCCTTTTTCGTCATTTTTTCAACATGCATTATTTTGGTGTTTCTGTCCATTTTTGCAACATTCTACGCTGTGGCGTGTCTCAGCAGGGTATTTTATGTTGTTTTGAGGTGTTTTCAGCTGTTTTTGGGACATGTCATATTTTGACATTTTGCCATACTATAGCCTTGCCTTTTTTGTCATTTTTTCAACTTGCATTATTTGGAGGTTTTTGTCTATGTTTTAGAAATATTCTTTGCTTTGGCATGTCTTAGCACGCTACGTTATGCTCTTTTGAGGTGTTTTCAGCTGTTTTTGGGACATGTCATATTTTGACATTTTTGCCATACTATAGCCTTGCCTTTTTCGTCATTTTTTCAACTTGCATTTTTTTGGTTTTTTTCTATGTTTTAGAAATATTCTTTGCTTTGGCATGTCTTAGCATGCTACGTTATGCTTTTTTGAGGTGTTTTCAGATGTTTTTGGGACATGTCATATTTTGACATTTTTGCCATACTATAGCCTTGCCTTTTTCGTCATTTTTCAACTTGCATTATTTTGGTTTTTTTCTATGTTTTAGAAATATTCTTTGCTTTGGCATGTCTTAGCACGCTACGTTTTGCTCTTTTGAGGTGTTTTCAGCTGTTTTTGGGACATGTCATGTTTTGACATTTTTGCCATACTATAGCCTTGCCTTTTTCGTCATTTTTTCAACATGCATTATTTTGGTGTTTTGTTTGTTTTTGCAACATTGTTTGCTATGGCGTGTCTCAGCAGGGTATTTTATGTTGTTTTGAGGTGTTTTCAGCTGTTTTTGGGACATGTCATATTTTGACATTTTTGCCATACTATAGCCTTGCCTTTTTTGTCATTTTTTCAACTTGCATTTTTGGGTTTTTTTTCTATGTTTTAGAAATATTCTTTGCTTTGGCATGTCTTAGCACGCTACATTATGCTCTTTTGAGGTGTTTTCAGCTGTTTTTGGGACATGTCATGTTTTGACATTTTTGCCATACTATAGCCTTGCCTTTTTCATCATTTTTTCAAGATGCATTTTGAGTTTTTTCTATGTTTTAGAAATATTCTTTGCTTTGGCATGTCTTATGCACGCTTCGTTATGCTCTTTTGAGGTGTTTTCAGCTGTTTTTGGGACATGTCATATTTTGACATTTTTGCCATACTATAGCCTTGCCTTTTTCGTCATTTTTCAACTTGCATTATTTTGGTGTTTTTTCTATGTTTTAGAAATATTCTTTGCTTTGGCATGTCTTGGCACGCTATTTTATGATATTTTGAGGTGTTTTCTTCTGTTTTTGGGACATGTCGTATTTGGAGATTTTTGCCATACTATAGCCTTGCCTTTTTTCGTCATTTTTTCAACTTGCATTATTTTGGTTTTTTTGTTTGTTTTTGCAACTTTGTTCGCTATGGCGTGTCTCAGCAGGGTCATTTATGTTGTTTTGAGGTGTTTTCAGCTGTTTTTGGGACATGTCATATTTTGACATTTTTGCCATACTATAGCCTTGCCTTTTTTGTCATTTTTTCAACTTGCATTTTGGGGGTTTTTTTCTATGTTTTAGAAATATTCTTTGCTTTGGCATGTCTGAGCACGCTACATTATGCTCTTTTGAGGTGTTTTCAGCTGTTTTTGGGACATGTCATATTTTGACATTTTGCCATACTATAGCCTTGCCTTTTTCGTCATTTTTCAACATGCATTATTTTGGTGTTTCTGTCCATTTTGCAACATTCTTCGCTGTGGCGTGTCTCAGCAGGGTATTTTATGTTGTTTTGAGGTGTTTTCAGCTGTTTTTGGGACATGTCATATTTTGACATTTTTGCCATACTATAGCCTTGCCTTTTTCGTCATTTTTTCAACTTGCATTTTTCGTTTTTTCTATGTTTTAGAAATATTCTTTGCTTTGGCATGTCTTAGCACGCTACGTTATGCTCTTTTGAGGTGTTTTCAGCTGTTTTTGGGACATGTCATATTTTGACATTTTTGCCATACTATAGCCTTGCCTTTTTCATCATTTTTTCAACATGCATTATTTTGGTGTTTCTGTCCATTTTTGCAACATTCTACGCTGTGGCGTGTCTCAGCAGGGCATTTTATGTTGTTTTGAGGTGTTTTCAGCTGTTTTTGGGACATGTCATATTTTGACATTTTTGCCATACTATAGCCTTGCCTTTTTGTCATTTTTCAACTTGCATTTTTGGGGTTTTTTCTATGTTTTAGAAATATTCTTTGCTTTGGCATGTCTTATGCACGCTACGTTATGCTCTTTTGAGGTATTTTCAGCTGTTTTTGGGACATGTCATATTTTGACATTTTTGCCATACTATAGCCTTGCCTTTTTTGTCATTTTTTCAACTTGCATTATTTTGGTGTTTTTTTTCTATGTTTTAGAAATATTCTTTGCTTTGGCATGTCTTAGCACGCTACGTTATGCTCTTTTGAGGTGTTTTCAGCTGTTTTTGGGACATGTCATATTTTGACATTTTTGCCATACTATAGCCTTGCCTTTTTCATCATTTTTTCAACATGCATTATTTTGGTGTTTTTTTTTTTTTTTGCAACATTGTTCGCTATGGCGTGTCTCAGAAGGGCATTTTATGTTGTTTTGAGGTGTTTTCAGCTGTTTTTGGGACATGTCATATTTTGACATTTTTGCCATACTATAGCCTTGCCTTTTTCGTCATTTTTTCAACTTGCATTTTTGGGTTTTTTTTCTATGTTTTAGAAATATTCTTTGCTTTGGCATGTCTTAGCACGCTACATTATGCTCTTTTGAGGTGTTTTCAGCTGTTTTTGGGACATGTCATATTTTGACATTTTTGCCATACTATAGCCTTGCCTTTTTGTCATTTTTTCAACATGCATTATTTTGGTGTTTTTTTCCATGTTTTGCAACATTCTTTGCTTTGGCTTGTTTCAGCAGGTTATTTTTTGTTTTTTTGAGGTGTTTTCAGCTGTTTTTGGGACATGTCATATTTTGACATTTTTGCCATACTATAGCCTGTTGCCTTTTTTCGTCATTTTTCAACTTGCATTATTTTGGTGTTTTTTCTATGTTTTAGAAATATTCTTTGCTTTGGCATGTCTCAGCATGGTATTTTATGTTGTTTTGAGGTGTTTTCAGCTGTTTTTGGGACATGTCATATTTTGACATTTTTGCCATACTATAGCCTTGCCTTTTTCGTCATTTTTTCAACATGCATTATTTTGGTGTTTCTGTCCATTTTTGCAACATTGTTTGCTGTAGCGTGTCTCAGCAGGGTATTTTATGTTGTTTTGAGGTGTTTTCAGCTGTTTTTGGGACATGTCATATTTTGACATTTTTGCCATACTATAGCCTTGCCTTTTTCGTCATTTTTTCAACTTGCATTTTTTGGTTTTTTTTCTATGTTTTAGAAATATTCTTTGCTTTGGCATGTCTTATGCCTACATTATGCTCTTTTGAGGTGTTTTCAGCTGTTTTTGGGACATGTCATATTTTGACATTTTGCCATACTATAGCCTTGCCTTTTTCATCATTTTTTCAACTTGCATTTTTGGGTTTTTCTATGTTTTAGAAATATTCTTTGCTTTGGCATGTCTTAGCAGGGCATTTTATGTTGTTTTGAGGTGTTTTCAGCTGTTTTTGGGACATGTCATATTTTGACATTTTTGCCATACTATAGCCTTGCCTTTTCATCATTTTTTCAACTTGCATTATTTTGGTGTTTTTGTGTGTTTTTGCAACATTGTTTGCTGTAGCGTGTCTCAGCAGGGCATTTTATGTTGTTTTGAGGTGTTTTCAGCTGTTTGTAGGACTTGTCATATTTTGACATTTTTGCCATACTATAGCCTTGCCTTTTTTGTCATTTTTTCAACATGCATTTTGTTTTTTTTTTCTATGTTTTAGAAATATTCTTTGCTTTGGCATGTCTTAGCACGCTACGTTATGCTCTTTTGAGGTGTTTTCAGCTGTTTTTGGGACATGTCATGTTTTGACATTTTTGCCATACTATAGCCTTGCCTTTTTCGTCATTTTTTCAACATGCATTATTTTGGTGTTTTTGTTTGTTTTTGCAACATTGTTTGCTATGGCGTGTCTCAGCAGGGCATTTTATGTTGTTTTGAGGTGTTTTCAGCTGTTTTTGGGACATGTCATATTTTGACATTTTGCCATACTATAGCCTTGCCTTTTTTGTCATTTTTTCAACATGCATTATTTTGGTGTTTTTCTATGTTTTAGAAATATTCTTTGCTTTGGCATGTCTTAGCAGGGTATTTTATGCTCTTTTGAGGTGTTTTCAGCTGTTTTTGGGACATGTCATATTTTGACATTTTTGCCATACTATAGCCTTGCCTTTTTCATCATTTTTCAACTTGCATTTTTGAGTTTTTTTTCTTTGTTTTTGAAATATTGTTTTCTTTGGTTTGTCTTAGCACGCTACGTTATGTTGTTTTGAGGTGTTTTCAGCTGTTTTTGGGACATGTCATATTTTGACATTTTTGCCATACTATAGCCTTGCCTTTTTCGTCATTTTTTCAACATGCATTATTTTGGTGTTTTTCTATGTTTTAGCAACACTGTTCGCCATGGCGTGTCTCAGCAGGGTATTTTATGTTCTTTTGAGGTGTTTTCAGCTGTTTTTGGGACATGTCATATTTTGACATTTTTGCCATACTATAGCCTTGCCTTTTTCGTCATTTTTTCAACATGCATTATTTTGGTGTTTTGTGTGTTTTGCAACATTGTTTGCTGTAGCGTGTCTCAGCAGGGCATTTTATGTTGTTTTGAGGTGTTTTCAGCTGTTTTTGGGACATGTCATATTTTGACATTTTTGCCATACTATAGCCTTGCCTTTTTGTCATTTTTCAACTTGCATTTTGGGGTTTTTTTTCTATGTTTTAGAAATATTCTTTGCTTTCCCATGTCTTAGCACGCTACGTTATGTTGTTTTGAGGTGTTTTCAGCTGTTTTTGGGGCATGTCATATTTTGACATTTTTGCCATACTATAGCCTTGCCTTTTTTGTCATTTTTTCAACATGCATTATTTTGGTGTTTTTGTGTGTTTTTGCAACATTGTTTGCTGTAGCGTGTCTCAGCGGGGCATTTTATGTTGTTTTGAGGTGTTTTCAGCTGTTTTTGGGACATGTCATATTTTGACATTTTTGCCATACTATAGCCTTGCCTTTTTCGTCATTTTTTCAACATGCATTATTTTGGTGTTTTTGTGTGTTTTTGCAACATTGTTTGCTGTAGCGTGTTTCAGCAGGGCATTTTATGTTGTTTTGAGGTGTTTTCAGTTGTTTTTGGGACATGTCATATTTTGACATTTTTGCCATACTATAGCCTTGCCTTTTTTTGTCATTTTTTCAACTTGCATTTTGGGGTTTTTTTTTCTATGTTTTAGAAATATTCTTTGCTTTGGCATGTCTTAGCACGCTACGTTATGCTCTTTTGAGGTGTTTTCAGCTGTTTTTGGGACATGTCATATTTTGACATTTTTGCCATACTATAGCCTTGACTTTTTTTGTCATTTTTTCAACTTGCATTTTTGGGGTTTTTTTCTATGTTTTAGAAATATTCTTTGTTTTGGCATGTCTTAGCACGCTATGTTATGCTCTTTTGAGGTGTTTTCAGCTGTTTTTGGGACATGTCATACTTTGACATTTTTGCCATGCTATAGCCTTGCCTTTTTCGTCATTTTTTCAACTTGCATTTTTGGGTTTCTTTTCTATGTTTTAGAAATATTCTTTGCTTTCCCATGTCTTAGCACGCTACGTTATGCTCTTTTGAGGTGTTTTCAGCTGTTTTTGGGACATGTCATATTTTGACAATTTGCCACACTATAGCCTTGCCTTTTTCGTCATTTTTTCAACTTGCATTTTTGGGTTTCTTTTCTATGTTTTAGAAATATTCTTTGCTTTCCCATGTCTTAGCACGCTACGTTATGCTCTTTTGAGGTGTTTTCAGCTGTTTTTGGGACATGTCATATTTTGACAATTTGCCACACTATAGCCTTGCCTTTTTCGTCATTTTTTCAACATGCATTATTTTGGTGTTTTTGTGGGTTTTTGCAACATTGTTTGCTGTGGCGTGTCTCAGCAGGGCATTTTATGTTGTTTTGAGGTGTTTTCAGCTGTTTTTGGGGCATGTCATATTTTGACATTTTTGCCATACTATAGCCTTGCCTTTTTCGTCATTTTTTCAACTTGCATTTTTGGGGTTTTTTTCTATGTTTTAGAAATATTCTTTGCTTTGGCATGTCTTAGCATGCTACGTCATGCTCTTTTGAGGTGTTTTCAGCTGTTTTTGGGACATGTCATATTTTGACAATTTGCCACACTATAGCCTTGCCTTTTTCGTCATTTTTTCAACATGCATTATTTTGGTGTTTTTGTGTGTTTTTGCAACATTGTTTGCTGTGGCGTGTCTCAGCAGGGCATTTTATGTTGTTTTGAGGTGTTTTCAGCTGTTTTTGGGACATGTCATATTTTGACATTTTTGCCATCCTATAGCCTTGCCTTTTTTGTCATTTTTTCAACTTGCATTTTGGGTTTTTTTTTCTATGTTTTAGAAATATTCTTTGCTTTCCCATGTCTTAGCACGCTACGTTATGCTCTTTTGAGGTGTTTTCAGCTGTTTTGGGGCATGTCATATTTTGACATTTTTGCCATACTATAGCCTTGCCTTTTTCGTCATTTTTTCAACATGCATTATTTTGGTGTTTCTGTCCATTTTTGCAACATTGTTCGCTATGGCGTGTCTCAGCAGGGTATTTTATGTTGTTTTGAGGTGTTTTCAGCTGTTTTTGGGACATGTCATATTTTGACATTTTTGCCATACTATAGCCTTGCCTTTTTTGTCATTTTTTCAACTTGCATTTTTGGGTTTTTTTTCTATGTTTTAGAAATATTCTTTGCTTTGGCATGTCTTAGCACGCTACGTTATGCTCTTTTGAGGTGTTTTCAGCTGTTTTTGGGACATGTCATATTTTGACAATTTGCCACACTATAGCCTTGCCTTTTTCGTCATTTTTTCAACATGCATTATTTTGGTGTTTTTGTGTGTTTTTGCAACATTGTTTGCTGTAGCGTGTCTCAGCAGGGCATTTTATGTTGTTTTGAGGTGTTTTCAGCTGTTTTTGGGACATGTCATATTTTGACATTTTTGCCATACTATAGCCTTGCCTTTTTTGTCATTTTTTCAACATGCATTTTGGGTTTTTTTTTCTATGTTTTAGAAATATTCTTTGCTTTCCCATGTCTTAGCACGCTACGTTATGTTGTTTTGAGGTGTTTTCAGCTGTTTTTGGGGCATGTCATATTTTGACATTTTTGCCATACTATAGCCTTGCCTTTTTCGTCATTTTTTCAACATGCATTATTTTGGTGTTTCTGTCCATTTTTGCAACATTCCACGCTGTGGCGTGTCTTAGCAGGGCATTTTATGTTGTTTTGAGGTGTTTTCAGCTGTTTTTGGGACATGTCATATTTTGACATTTTTGCCATACTATAGCCTTGCCTTTTTCGTCATTTTTTCAACTTGCATTTTTGGGTTTTTTTTCTATGTTTTAGAAATATTCTTTGCGTTGGCATGTCTTAGCACGCTACGTTATGTTGTTTTGAGGTGTTTTCAGCTGTTTTTGGGACATGTCATATTTTGACATTTTTGCCATACTATAGCCTTGCCTTTTTCGTCATTTTTTCAACATGCATTATTTTGGTGTTTTTGTTTGTTTTGCAACATTGTTCGCTATGGCGTGTCTCAGCAGGGCATTTTATGTTGTTTTGAGGTGTTTTCAGCTGTTTTTGGGGCATGTCATATTTTGACATTTTTGCCATACAATAGCCTTGCCTTTTTCGTCATTTTTTCAACTTGCATTTTTGGGTTTTTTTTCTATGTTTTAGAAATATTCTTTGCTTTGGCATGTCTTAGCATGCTACGTCATGCTCTTTTGAGGTGTTTTCAGCTGTTTTTGGGACATGTCATATTTTGACAATTTGCCACACTATAGCATTGCCTTTTTCGTCATTTTTTCAACATGCATTATTTTGGTGTTTTTGTGTGTTTTTGCAACATTGTTTGCTGTAGCGTGTCTCAGCAGGGCATTTTATGTTGTTTTGAGGTGTTTTCAGCTGTTTTTGGGACATGTCATATTTTGACATTTTTGCCATACTATAGCCTTGCCTTTTTTGTCATTTTTTCAACTTGCATTATTTTGGGTTTTTTTTTCTATGTTTTAGAAATATTCTTTGCTTTCCCATGTCTTAGCACGCTACGTTATGTTGTTTTGAGGTGTTTTCAGCTGTTTTTGGGGCATGTCATATTTTGACATTTTTGCCATACTATAGCCTTGCCTTTTTCGTCATTTTTTCAACATGCATTATTTTGGTGTTTCTGTCCATTTTTGCAACATTCTACGCTGTGGCGTGTCTCAGCAGGGCATTTTATGTTGTTTTGAGGTGTTTTCAGCTGTTTTTGGGACATGTCATATTTTGACATTTTTGCCATACTATAGCCTTGCCTTTTTCGTCATTTTTTCAACTTGCATTTTTGGGTTTCTTTTCTATGTTTTAGAAATATTCTTTGCGTTGGCATGTCTTAGCACGCTACGTTATGTTGTTTTGAGGTGTTTTCAGCTGTTTTTGGGACATGTCATATTTTGACATTTTTGCCATACTATAGCCTTGCCTTTTCGTCATTTTTCAACTTGCATTTTTGGGTTTCTTTTCTATGTTTTAGAAATATTCTTTGCTTTGGCATGTCTTAGCACGCTATGTTATGCTCTTTTGAGGTGTTTTCAGCTGTTTTTGGGGCATGTCATATTTTGACATTTTTGCCATACTATAGCCTTGCCTTTTTCGTCATTTTTTCAACATGCATTATTTTGGTGTTTCTGTCCATTTTTGCAACATTCTACGCTGTGGCGTGTCTCAGCAGGGCATTTTATGTTGTTTTGAGGTGTTTTCAGCTGTTTTTGGGACATGTCATATTTTGACATTTTTGCCATACTATAGCCTTGCCTTTTTCGTCATTTTTTCAACTTGCATTTTTGGGTTTCTTTTCTATGTTTTAGAAATATTCTTTGCTTTGGCATGTCTTAGCACGCTACCTTATGTTGTTTTGAGGTGTTTTCAGCTGTTTTTGGGACATGTCATATTTTGACATTTTTGCCATACTATAGCCTTGCCTTTTTTGTCATTTTTTCAACTTGCATTTTGGGGTTTTTTTTCTCTGTTTTAGAAATATTCTTTGCTTTGGCATGTCTGAGCACGCTACGTTATGCTCTTTTGAGGTGTTTTCAGCTGTTTTTGGGGCATGTCATATTTTGACATTTTTGCCATACTATAGCCTTGCCTTTTTCGTCATTTTTTCAACATGCATTATTTTGGTGTTTCTGTCCATTTTTGCAACATTCTACACTGTGGCGTGTCTCAGCAGGGCATTTTATGTTGTTTTGAGGTGTTTTCAGCTGTTTTTGGGACATGTCATATTTTGACATTTTTGCCATACTATAGCCTTGCCTTTTTCGTCATTTTTTCAACTTGCATTTTGGGGTTTTTTTTCTATGTTTTAGAAATATTCTTTGCTTTGGCATGTCTTAGCACGCTACGTTATGCTCTTTTGAGGTGTTTTCAGCTGTTTTTGGGACATGTCATATTTTGACATTTTTGCCATACTATAGCCTTGCCTTTTTCGTCATTTTTTCAACTTGCATTTTTGGGGTTTTTTTCTATGTTTTAGAAATATTCTTTGCTTTGGCATGTCTTAGCACGCTACCTTATGTTGTTTTGAGGTGTTTTCAGCTGTTTTTGGGACATGTCATATTTTGACATTTTTGCCATACTATAGCCTTGCCTTTTTTGTCATTTTTTCAACTTACATTTGGGGGTTTTTTTCTATGTTTTAGAAATATTCTTTGCTTTGGCGTGTCTTAGCACGCTACGTCATGCTCTTTTGAGGTGTTTTCAGCTGTTTTTGGGACATGTCATATTTTGACATTTTTGCCATACTATAGCCTTGCCTTTTTCGTCATTTTTCAACATGCATTATTTTGGTGTTTCTGTCCATTTTTGCAACATTCTACGCTGTGGCGTGTCTCAGCAGGGCATTTTATGTTGTTTTGAGGTGTTTTCAGCTGTTTTTGGGACATGTCATATTTTGACATTTTTGCCATACTATAGCCTTGCCTTTTTCGTCATTTTTTCAACTTGCATTTTTGGGTTTCTTTTCTATGTTTTAGAAATATTCTTTGCTTTGGCATGTCTTAGCACGCTACGTTATGTTGTTTTGAGGTGTTTTCAGCTGTTTTTGGGACATGTCATATTTTGACATTTTTGCCATACTATAGCCTTGCCTTTTTCGTCATTTTTTCAACATGCATTATTTTGGTGTTTTTGTGTGTTTTTGCAACATTGTTTGCTGTATCGTGTCTCAGCAGGGCATTTTATGTTGTTTTGAGGTGTTTTCAGCTGTTTTTGGGACATGTCATATTTTGACATTTTTGCCATACTATAGCCTTGCCTTTTTTGTCATTTTTTCAACTTGCATTTTTGGGTTTTTTTTCTATGTTTTAGAAATATTCTTTGCTTTCCCATGTCTTAGCACGCTACGTCATGCTCTTTTGAGGTGTTTTCAGTTGTTTTTGGGACATGTCATATTTTGACATTTTTGCCATACTATAGCCTTGCCTTTTTTGTCATTTTTTCAACATGCATTATTTTGGTGTTTTTGTGTGTTTTTGCAACATTGTTTGCCATGGCGTGTCTCAGCGGGGCATTTTATGTTGTTTTGAGGTGTTTTCAGCTGTTTTTGGGACATGTCATATTTTGACATTTTTGCCATACTATAGCCTTGCCTTTTTCGTCATTTTTTCAACATGCATTATTTTGGTGTTTTTGTGTGTTTTTGCAACATTGTTTGCTGTAGCGTGTTTCAGCAGGGCATTTTATGTTGTTTTGAGGTGTTTTCAGTTGTTTTTGGGACATGTCACATTTTGACATTTTTGCCATACTATAGCCTTGCCTTTTTGTCATTTTTCAACATGCATTATTTTGGTGTTTTGTGTGTTTTTCCAACATTGTTTGCTTTGGCGTGTCTCAGCAGGGTATTTTATGTTGTTTTGAGGTGTTTTCAGCTGTTTTTGGGACATGTCATATTTTGACATTTTTGCCATACTATAGCCTTGCCTTTTTTGTCATTTTTTCAACTTGCATTTTTGGGTTTCTTTTCTATGTTTTAGAAATATTCTTTGCTTTCCCATGTCTTAGCACGCTACGTTATGTTGTTTTGAGGTGTTTTCAGCTGTTTTTGGGGCATGTCATATTTTGACATTTTTGCCATACTATAGCCTTGCCTTTTTTGTCATTTTTTCAACATGCATTTTGGGTTTTTTTTCTATGTTTTAGAAATATTCTTTGCTTTCCCATGTCTTAGCACGCTACGTTATGCTCTTTTTAGGTGTTTTCAGCTGTTTTTGGGACATGTCATATTTTGACATTTTTGCCATACTATAGCCTTGCCTTTTTCGTCATTTTTTCAACATGCATTATTTTAGTGTTTCTGTCCATTTTTGCAACATTGTTTGCTGTGGCGTGTCTCAGCAGGGCATTTTATGTTGTTTTGAGGTGTTTTCAGCTGTTTTTGGGGCATGTCATATTTTGACATTTTTGCCATACTATAGCCTTGCCTTTTTTGTCATTTTTTCAACATGCATTATTTTGGTGTTTTTGTGTGTTTTTCCAACATTGTTTGCTGTGGCGTGTCTCAGCAGGGTATTTTATGTTGTTTTGAGGTGTTTTCAGCTGTTTTTGGGACATGTCATATTTTGACATTTTTGCCATACTATAGCCTTGCCTTTTTTGTCATTTTTTCAACTTGCATTTTTGGGTTTCTTTTCTATGTTTTAGAAATATTCTTTGCTTTCCCATGTCTTAGCACGCTACGTCATGCTCTTTTGAGGTGTTTTCAGTTGTTTTTGGGACATGTCATATTTTGACATTTTTGCCATACTATAGCCTTGCCTTTTTCGTCATTTTTTCAACATGCATTATTTTGGTGTTTCTGTCCATTTTTGCAACATTCTACGCTGTGGTGTGTCTCAGCAGGGCATTTTATGTTGTTTTGAGGTGTTTTCAGCTGTTTTTGGGACATGTCATATTTTGACATTTTTGCCATACTATAGCCTTGCCTTTTTCGTCATTTTTTCAACATGCATTATTTTGGTGTTTTTGTGTGTTTTTGCAACATTGTTTGCTGTAGCGTGTTTCAGCAGGGCATTTTATGTTGTTTTGAGGTGTTTTCAGTTGTTTTTGGGACATGTCACATTTTGACATTTTTGCCATACTATAGCCTTGCCTTTTTTGTCATTTTTTCAACATGCATTATTTTGGTGTTTTTGTGTGTTTTTGCAACATTGTTTGCTGTGGCGTGTCTCAGCAGGGTATTTTATGTTGTTTTGAGGTGTTTTCAGCTGTTTTTGGGACATGTCATATTTTGACATTTTTGCCATACTATAGCCTTGCCTTTTTCGTCATTTTTTCAACTTGCATTTTTGGGTTTCTTTTCTATGTTTTAGAAATATTCTTTGCTTTCCCATGTCTTAGCACGCTACGTCATGCTCTTTTGAGGTGTTTTCAGTTGTTTTTGGGACATGTCATATTTTGACATTTTTGCCATACTATAGCCTTGCCTTTTTTGTCATTTTTTCAACATGCATTATTTTGGTGTTTTTGTGTGTTTTTGCAACATTGTTTGCTGTAGCGTGTCTCAGCAGGGCATTTTATGTTGTTTTGAGGTGTTTTCAGCTGTTTTTGGGACATGTCATATTTTGACATTTTTGCCATACTATAGCCTTGCCTTTTTCGTCATTTTTTCAACATGCATTATTTTGGTGTTTTTGTGTGTTTTTGCAACATTGTTTGCTGTAGCGTGTTTCAGCAGGCCATTTTATGTTGTTTTGAGGTGTTTTCAGTTGTTTTTGGGACATGTCACATTTTGACATTTTTGCCATACTATAGCCTTGCCTTTTTTTGTCATTTTTTCAACTTGCATTTTGGGGTTTTTTTTTCTATGTTTTAGAAATATTCTTTGCTTTGGCATGTCTTAGCACGCTACGTTATGCTCTTTTGAGGTGTTTTCAGCTGTTTTTGGGACATGTCATATTTTGACATTTTTGCCATACTATAGCCTTGCCTTTTTCGTCATTTTTTCAACATGCATTATTTTGGTGTTTCTGTCCATTTTTGCAACATTGTTTGCTGTAGTGTGTCTCAGCAGGGTATTTTATGTTGTTTTGAGGTGTTTTCAGCTGTTTTTGGGACATGTCATATTTTGACATTTTTGCCATACTATAGCCTTGCCTTTTTCGTCATTTTTTCAACATGCATTATTTTGGTGTTTTTGTGTGTTTTTGCAACATTGTTTGCTGTAGCGTGTCTCAGCAGGGCATTTTATGTTGTTTTGAGGTGTTTTCAGCTGTTTTTGGGACATGTCATATTTTGACATTTTTGCCATACTATAGCCTTGCCTTTTTTGTCATTTTTTCAACTTGCATTTTGGGGTTTTTTTTCTATGTTTTAGAAATATTCTTTGCTTTCCCATGTCTTAGCACGCTACGTTATGTTGTTTTGAGGTGTTTTCAGCTGTTTTTGGGGCATGTCATATTTTGACATTTTTGCCATACTATAGCCTTGCCTTTTTTGTCATTTTTTCAACATGCATTATTTTGGTGTTTTTGTGGGTTTTTGCAACATTGTTTGCTGTAGCGTGTCTCAGCAGGGCATTTTATGTTGTTTTGAGGTGTTTTCAGCTGTTTTTGGGACATGTCATATTTTGACATTTTTGCCATACTATAGCCTTGCCTTTTTCGTCATTTTTTCAACATGCATTATTTTGGTGTTTTTGTGTGTTTTTGCAACATTGTTTGCTGTAGCGTGTTTCAGCAGGGCATTTTATGTTGTTTTGAGGTGTTTTCAGTTGTTTTTGGGACATGTCACATTTTGACATTTTTGCCATACTATAGCCTTGCCTTTTTTGTCATTTTTTCAACATGCATTATTTTGGTGTTTTTGTGTGTTTTTCCAACATTGTTTGCTGTGGCGTGTCTCAGCAGGGTATTTTATGTTGTTTTGAGGTGTTTTCAGCTGTTTTTGGGACATGTCATATTTTGACATTTTTGCCATACTATAGCCTTGCCTTTTTCGTCATTTTTTCAACATGCATTATTTTAGTGTTTCTGTCCATTTTTGCATCATTCTACGCTGTGGCGTGTCTCAGCAGGGCATTTTATGTTGTTTTGAGGTGTTTTCAGCTGTTTTTGGGGCATGTCATATTTTGACATTTTTGCCATACTATAGCCTTGCCTTTTTTGTCATTTTTTCAACATGCATTATTTTGGTGTTTTTGTGTGTTTTTCCAACATTGTTTGCTGTGGCGTGTCTCAGCAGGGTATTTTATGTTGTTTTGAGGTGTTTTCAGCTGTTTTTGGGACATGTCATATTTTGACATTTTTGCCATACTATAGCCTTGCCTTTTTCGTCATTTTTTCAACTTGCATTTTTGGGTTTCTTTTCTATGTTTTAGAAATATTCTTTGCTTTGGCATGTCTTAGCACGCTACGTTATGTTGTTTTGAGGTGTTTTCAGCTGTTTTTGGGACATGTCATATTTTGACATTTTTGCCATACTATAGCCTTGCCTTTTTCGTCATTTTTTCAACATGCATTATTTTGGTGTTTTTGTTTGTTTTGCAACACTGTTCGCCATGGCGTGTCTCAGCAGGGTATTTTATGTTCTTTTGAGGTGTTTTCAGCTGTTTTTGGGACATGTCATATTTTGACATTTTTGCCATACTATAGCCTTGCCTTTTTCGTCATTTTTTCAACATGCATTATTTTGGTGTTTTTGTGTGTTTTTGCAACATTGTTTGCTGTAGCGTGTCTCAGCAGGGCATTTTATGTTGTTTTGAGGTGTTTTCAGCTGTTTTTGGGACATGTCATATTTTGACATTTTTGCCATACTATAGCCTTGCCTTTTTGTCATTTTTCATCTTGCATTTTTGGTTTTTTTTTCTATGTTTTAGAAATATTCTTTGCTTTCCCATGTCTTAGCACGCTACGTTATGTTGTTTTGAGGTGTTTTCAGCTGTTTTTGGGGCATGTCATATTTTGACATTTTTGCCATACTATAGCCTTGCCTTTTTTGTCATTTTTTCAACATGCATTATTTTGGTGTTTTTGTGGGTTTTTGCAACATTGTTTGCTGTAGCGTGTCTCAGCAGGGCATTTTATGTTGTTTTGAGGTGTTTTCAGCTGTTTTTGGGACATGTCATATTTTGACATTTTTGCCATACTATAGCCTTGCCTTTTTCGTCATTTTTTCAACATGCATTATTTTGGTGTTTTTGTGTGTTTTTGCAACATTGTTTGCTGTAGCGTGTTTCAGCAGGGCATTTTATGTTGTTTTGAGGTGTTTTCAGCTGTTTTTAGGACATGTCATATTTTGACATTTTTGCCATACTATAGCCTTGCCTTTTTCGTCATTTTTTCAACTTGTATTTTTGGGTTTTTTTTCTATGTTTTAGAAATATTCTTTGCTTTGGCATGTCTTAGCACGCTATGTTATGCTCTTTTGAGGTGTTTTCAGCTGTTTTTGGGACATGTCATATTTTGACATTTTTGCCATACTATAGCCTTGCCTTTTTTGTCATTTTTTCAACTTGCATTTTTGGTTTTTTTTTCTATGTTTTAGAAATATTCTTTGCTTTCCCATGTCTTAGCACGCTATGTTATGCTCTTTTGAGGTGTTTTCAGCTGGTTTTGGGACATGTCATATTTTGACATTTTTGCCATACTATAGCCTTGCCTTTTTCGTCATTTTTTCAAGATGCATTTTTGAGGTTTTTTTTCTATGTTTTAGAAATATTCTTTGCTTTGGCATGTCTTAGCACGCTACGTTATGCTCTTTTGAGGTGTTTTCAGCTGTTTTTGGGACATGTCATATTTTGACATTTTTGCCATACTATAGCCTTGCCTTTTTCGTCATTTTTTCAACATGCATTATTTTGGTGTTTTTGTTTGCTCTGCAACATTGTTCGCTATGGCATGTCTCAGCAGGGTATTTTATGTTGTTTTGAGGTGTTTTCAGCTGTTTTTGGGACATGTCATATTTTGACATTTTTGCCATACTATAGCCTTGCCTTTTTCGTCATTTTTTCAACATGCATTATTTTGGTGTTTTTGTTTGTTTTGCAACATTGTTCTCTATGGCGTGTCTCAGCAGGGTATTTTATGTTGTTTTGAGGTGTTTTCAGCTGTTTCTGGGACATGTCATATTTTGACATTTTTGCCATACCTTGCCTTGCCTTTTTCATCATTTTTTCAAGATGCATTTTTGAGTTTTTTTCCTATGTTTTAGAAATATTCTTTGCTTTGGCATGTCTTAGCACGCTACATTATGCTCTTTTGAGGTGTTTTCAGCTGTTTTTGGGACATGTCATGTTTTGACATTTTTGCCATACTATAGCCTTGCCTTTTTCGGTCATTTTCTCAACATGCTATGTCAAGGTGTTTTTAGGTCGTTTTGGCAACATTCTATGCTATGGCGTGCCTCTGCATGTTATTTTAAGTTGTTTTGTGGTGCTTTCAGCCTTTTTCTGACGTGTCAGATCTTGACATTTTTTTGCCATACTCTTGTATGGCTTTTTTAGTCATTTTTTCAACATGCTATTTTAAGGTGTTTAAGGACGTTTTTGCATCATTATCTGCTATTGCATGACTGGGCAGGTTATTTTAAGTTGTTTTGTTCTGTTTTTAGCCTTTTTTGGTAATGTCAAATTTTGACATTTTTTGCCATACTATAGTATGGCTTTTTCGGTCATTTTTACAACATACTATTTTAAGGTGTTAGGATGTTTTTACAACACTCTCTGCTATGGCGTGCCTCTTCATGTTACTTGAAGTGGGTTTCAGCTGTTTTTAGCCTTTTTGGACGTGTCTTGGGCCATGACAAATCGTAGAGACAACTTAATAGTCAAAGCAATTTATTTAACAAATTAAGTTTAAATATAACTTAATCAAAAACACATTGAATGGGATGAGATTATCAGTACATCAGAAATGTAAGATGTGTTGTGTGAGTGGTAATGTGATGTGTAGGGTGTTGTATCGTGCACAAATTATATGAATGAAACCCAAAAGCAACGGAAGGGCCACATCACCAGGGAGGGGTGCCTGCTGGAGAAGAGAGAGAGACAATTGTTAACTAAGCTTATATATTAGAGTACTGGGATCAGGTGCTTTAAGAAAGCACTGATAAACCACCCATAATTGAAAACACTAGCAGACCCTGCAGACAGGGTGGGGAAACATCAGGGGACAGTACGGGATCATCGAAAAACAAACTAAACAGGATTCCAGCCCAGTTAAACCACGACCCTATCAAAAAACTCATTCAAGGGGTAGGAAGAGGGAAATCAGAACACCGTTTTTTTCAACATGCTATTTCAAGGTGTTTAGGCCGTTTTTGCAACATTCTATGCTTTGGTGTGCTTCTACAAATTATTTTAAGTTATTTTGTGGTGTTTTTAGCCTTTTTCGGACGTGTCAGATTTTGACATTTTTTGCCATGCTATAGTATGGCTTTTTTGGTCATTTTTGCAACATACTATTTCAAGGTTTTTTAGGCCGTTTTTGCAACATTCTATGCTATGGTGTGCCTCTGCATTTTTTTAACCCTTTTTTGGACGTGTCACATGTCATGTTTTCTTCCATATTTTCGATATGCTAAATCATGTTTTTGGCTTTTTTGGCTTTTATTTCCACTTTGTATACTATGAGGCGTCTCCACAAGCTTTTTTTTTTTTTTACATACTATACTATGGCAGTTTCGTCTATTTTTTCGACATGCTGAATTCTGATGTTTTTGGCCTTTTTTTCCACTCCATTTTCAGCCATTTTGGACATATCTAAATTTGGCAGGTTTTTTTCGACATATACTATGGCAGTTTCGGCCAGGTTTTCGGCATGCTAAATTATGATGTTTCGGGCCTTTTTTGGCTTTTATTTCCACATTATATACCATGAGGCATCTCTACAAGCTAAAATATGTGTTTTTTTTTGCCATTTTTATGAAATATCATAATCTGACATTTTATGACATACTACACTTCGGCATTTCTGGCCATTTTTTCGACATGCTAAATTATGATATGCTGGATCTTTTTTGGGTTTTATTTCCACTTTGCATACCATGACACATCTCTACAAGCTATCATTTGTTGTTTTCAGCCCTTTTTGTTTTTGAATTTTTTTTTTTCATACTATGCTATGGCCGCCATATTATAGCGTGTAGAGAGACGTCATAGTATAAATGTCGCAAAAAAGCCAAAAACATGATACAGTTCCTAGAAAAAAGGCTAATAACGCCATAGTATAGTATGTTGAAAAACATGAAATTTGTCCAAGAAATGGCTGAGAGTGACTTATTATAGCTTGTAGAGACACATCTTGTATACAATGTTGATAAAAAGGCCATAAACATCATAATATTGCATGTTGAAAAAATGTCTAAAAACTTCTTCATAAAGCTTGTTTTGATAAAAAGGTCATATTAAAGTATGTTGTCCAAAAATGCTCATTAAAATATCTTATAAAAATAGAGTATGTCATAAAAATTTGATGGCAACATATTTTTTAAAAAAATCATATGATGTAAGTATAATATATATATAGTATAATATGTAATAAAACATTTCAGAAAGTAGTCACAGTTAAGTATATCATAAACATATTTTTAAAAATGTGATAGTGTAGTATGCATTAAAATATCATTAAGAAATCACAGTATAATATATCTTAAAAACATGAAATTAGGTGATAGTATACTATATCGTTAAAGTATGACAAATATGTCACTTCCACAGTATGTCTCAATTTCTTTTTTCATAGAATAGTATGGTATGACAATATAAAAATGTCATGGTTTCGTATGTTGTTAAAATTAAATACGGTACATTCAGGAAGTATTTAGACCCCTTTCACATTTTCTTCTGTTGCAGCCTTATCCTAAAATTGTTTAGATTTGTTTTTCCCCTCATCAGTTTACACTCAAAACACCATAATGACAAAGTGGAAACAACATTTTAGAAATGTTGGCAAATGTATTTAAAAGGAAAAACTGAAATATCACATTGGCATAAATACTCATAGTGTTTACTCAGTACTTAGTTGATGCACCTTTGGCAGCAATTACACAATTGAGTCTTTGGGTATGACGCGACAAGCGTTGCTCACCTTGGTTTGGGGATTTCTGCCATTCTTCTCTCCAGATCCTCTCAAGCGCTGTCAGGTTGGATGGGAACCGTCGGCAAACAGCCATTTTCAGGTCTCTCCACAGATATTCTGGCTGGGACACTCAAAAGCATTCACAGAGTTGTCCCTAAGCCACTCCCGTGTCGTCTTGGTTGTGTGCTTCGGGTCATTCATCCTCCAGCAGCTGGACTCAGCAGAAACCTACACCAGGATCCCGTTTGTGGATTTCAGCTCTGCTTTTAATACAATAATTCCGGCTCTGCTACAGGACAAGCTCTCCAAGCTGTATGTGCCTGACTCCACCTGCAGGTGTATCAGACTTCCTGTCTGACAGGAAGCAGCAGGTGAAGCTGGGGAAGCATGTTTCTGACAGCAGAACCATCAGCACCGGCTCCCCTCAAGGCTGCGCTCTTTCTCCTCTCCTCCTCTCCCTGAACACAAACAGCTGCACCTCAAGTCATCAGTCCGCCAAGCCTCTCAAGTTCGCAGACAACACAACCCTCATTGGACTCATCTCTGGTGGGATGAGTCCGCCTACAAGTGGGAGGTTGACCATCTGGTGACCTGGTGCAGCGAGAACAACTTAGAGCTCAATGCTCTGAAGACAGTGGAGATGGTAGTGGATTTCACAAGGATCGCTGCTGCCCCCATCACCCACTGTGGAGTCTTTCTGCCTCCTGGGGACCATCATCACCCAGGACCTCAAGTGGGAGCTGAACATCAGCTCCCTCATCAAGAAAGCCCAGCAGAGGATGTACTTCCTGCGACAGCTGTAGAAATTCAACCCGCCAAAGACAGTGATGGTGCACTTGTACACCGCCATCATTGAGTCCATCCTCACCTCCTCCATCACAGTCTGGCACGCTGCAGCCACGGCGAGGGACAAGAACAGGCTGCAGCGTATCATCCGCACTGCAGAGAGGGTGACTGGCTGCCACCTGGCATCTCTCCATGACCTGTGCACCTCCAGGGCCCTGAGGCGTGCAGGTAAAATTGTGGCCGACCCCTCTCACCCCGGAGTCGAACTTTTCGAGACCCTCCCCTCAGTTTTTATGCGTTACATTAACGCACACTGGACTGGGTCTGAGTGTCCTTTAGGTGCTTTAGGTGGGTTTTCATGTGTCTTGTAGTGAGGAGAAGCTTCTGTCTGGCCACTCGACCTCTCGAGGCCCTTCTCCCCTGATTGCTCAGTTTGGCCAGATGGCCAGCTCTAGGAAGAGTCCAGGTTTTTCCAAACTTCTTCCACTGAAGTATTATGGAGGCCGCAGTGCTCTTCGGGACCTTCAGTGTAGCAGAATGTTTTTTGTAGCCTTCCCCAGATCTGTGCTTCGACACAATCCCGTCTCTGAGCTCTGCAGACAGGTCCTTGGCTTGGCCTCCTGGCTTGCTTTGCTCTGATGTGCATCGTCAGCTGTGAGACCTCATATAAACATGTGGGACAATCAATCAGAGTTACCACAGGTGGACTCAAATCAAGGTGGGAAACATCTCAAAGATGATCAAGAGAAATGGGAGGCACCTGAGCTAAATTTCAGGTGTCATAGCAAAGGGTCTGAATACTTATGTCAATGTGATATTTCAGTTTTTTCCTCTTTAACCCTTTAAAAACCTGGAGTGACATAACTTTTCTACTGCTGCTTTCAGAGGTCTATTACAAGCATTTAAACCTTTGAATTCCGAGCCAAATAGAGTAATTTCTTTCCAAAATATTGGAAAAAAAGGCAGTGAGCAACTTGGTAACAAATGTTTCATAAATTTCAAGGAATTAGTAGTATGAAAACTATTTTTTTTTTTAAAGCTATGGAAAAATTTCTATGAAAAAAAAGGAAAAAGCTAGGGGGAACACTATATCATTTGAAATTAGGTAACAGAATTATTATATATTTTTTAAAAGTCTTTCCCCAGGTAATTTCCTTGTTTGTTTTTCGATTTTTTTTATTTGTTTTTTTCTTATTTTATTTTATTTAATTATTTATACATTTTCAGGTAATTTTCTTGTACTTTTTCCTAATTCATTGCAATTTTTTGGGTCACTTCCTCTGTCGTTGCACATTGCTTTATTCCCATGTTCCAAGCCAGTTTGCCCAAGTTTTAAAGGGTTAATAAATTTGCAAAAATTTCCAAAATTCAAATTCAGAGAATGGCATGTCATTGGATAAAATCATTGAAACGTTTCAGTATGTCATTCAAAAAACAATTACATGTGACAGTATAGTATGTTGTCCAAAAAATCATGAAAACGTCAGCGTATAGTTTGTTGTCCAATAAAAATAATATAATGCATTGTCCAAAAAAATCATAAAAATGCCATATCATCTTATGTTGTTTAAAAAGGCATTAATTAGACAACAAGCAGCAGGAGCACACTTCAGTTATTCTCTAGAATAAAAAGATTCTCTACAGTTCAAGTCCCTGGTTTACATTTAGAAAACCATAAACTTATTTCAACTTCAGGATGTCTTGGGTAACTCTAGAGACGGATTGGCCGTTGACACTTTGTTCTTTTTATTGACTCCTGTGTGTTTGTCATTAATTAACTCCTTAATGGAAAAAATATCTGGCTTTTAATATAATACTTCCCCTCGCAACAAGCTCAACAAATGCACTTCAACATTGGAAAAATACATTTATTCACAAGACTGATACCATAGAACTCTTAAACTCAACGTCCGTACAACACAGACTTGAATGTCTCTTTTGGCAGAGTGGAGACTGGACAGTGGATGTAGTGGGTGGGAAAGCTGTGGTTTGCAGGTTGTAGGAGGACACCTGTAACGCAGACACAGTTTATATGTGCAGGTTAAATATTGCGAGTGTTTGTCCTGTACGTCACGCCTTTTTACAGACATACTGATATTTCTTGGCGTCTTTGAAAAGCAGAAACTTAGTTCTTCTCTAACTGCCACAAAAAGTAAAATCACATCATACTCCCAATGATTCAAAACAAACCTGTTCACCTTCATGTAGTGCTATACTCACTGAATTTTAGAAAGCCACATTTTTACACATACAACTCATGCAGATAGTTTTATTTGTCCAGGTTTTTCAGATTTCCACTGATACCCTTAAATATTGATGCGTAGAACTGGCAAACAGGAAAAGACACGTATTAGTATCCGGTAATAACATGAAGAGTTTCTTGATATAAGATATTTTTCACATTATTATCAGATATTTTTATATTATAGTGAGACACTTTTATGTTATAGCAAGACACTTTTCTTGTAAAAGAGAAAGAAGCAAAACTTTTATTACAATAAGTTTTTTGTCATAACATGGAAGCATCTTATTACGTGAAAATATCTTTTAACAAGGAACTTAACATCTTGTTATAACATAAATTTTTTTTTGCAAAAAAATGTCTCATGGCAAGAAGCTTTTTTGTTTTAGTAAGAAAGCATGAAAAAAACCATGTTACATCACAAAAATAAGAACACGACAATCATTTTGTTATAACAAACATGTTATTACCTGATATTAATCAGTTTTTTTTAGGACATTTCATGTTTTCTTGTTAAAACAAGAAAAGCTTCTTGCTTTTTTTTTTTTTTTTTTGGCCTGACAGTTGATGTTTCTGTACTTATATGCTCTTATTTTGTAGGAGCAGCATTTAGATGATCTTAATGAACAATGGCTCTTTTGAGAAATGTTTCCCCTCATTTCCTTTTGATGTCCCAAAGACATTGCTGTGAAAGGGTTATCTTCCTACTCAGTAAATGGAAGCAAATTACACATAATAAAAAAAAAAAAGATATTTTTTGTAAAGGCAATTGAGTTGTAGGCAGGAATCAGAAAATGCTGGGAAAATACATCCAAAACCATCTGCATAGCTAGATACTGTTAGTGGTGAGTGAGAAAATGTGGCTTGTCATTCAGTTGAACTGCCCCTTTAATTTTCCTATCCTTTCTGCCAAAATGTCAACCACCCCGGTGACTCATTTTTAATTACCGGTGTCCAAGTTTCACTTGTTTCTGCGTGGTAATTACCTCCGAGCCACAGTCTGACCCCAGCTACAGTTCACACTCAGGAAACACAACGATCCCATCATCACATGTGGGGGTGGGGGAGGTGGAATTGCAGCTTATATAAAAGTCCAAACAAATGTCAGTCAGCAAAGTTTCTCCAGCCCAACATCCCATCACTGCAAAAAGCTCTGCGAGAACCAGACGCTCATCCACTCACGGTCTCATAGCAACAGGCTCGACCAAACCCGGGGCACTGCGATGTGCGATGAAGCCTTGAAACACGTCACATACGAGTGTTCTGTAAAATGGAGCTACAGCGACAAACAATCAAGGTAAACACTGCGAAGGCATGTGAATGAAAAAAAAAAAAAAAACAGCCCTCAAAGAACACAGGGTGTGAGTGTTCCTGTGTGGTCAGTGTGTGAGCTTCTCTTCAGAGTGCCTTTCATTCATCTCTCTTCATGTTTCCTGGTTCTTAATGTACTGCATATGGATTCACAACACATTTTATTGTTTTATAATTAATACA